>NW_014013609.1:43303-68677 GCF_000611645.1 Monoraphidium neglectum
TGCTTGCGCAGGGGGGGGCTTTGGGGCGAAGGGGGGCCGAGGGAGGTCGGGGTTGCTTTACTGCAACCCGGCTGTACTGATGGCCGGCGATGCGTCGGCAACGCCGGCACAGCGTCGTCTCTCTGCACAGCCCCACCCAGCGCCAACCGCCCCGCCCCGCCAACGCATGTCATGTCCAGGTGGACACCGTCGTGTTCGACAAGACCGGCACGCTGACGCGCGGGCAGCCGCAGGTGGCGGGCGTCACCCTGCTGGCCCCGGGGTTCAGCGGCGGCGAGATGCTGCTGCTGGCGGCCGCCGTCGAGCGCCAGGCCACACACCCAGTGGCCAAGGCGCTCGTCGCGGCCGCGGCGGCGGGTAGTGCTGGGGACGCGTTGACAGCGGCGGACGTGGGCGATGCCGCAGGCGTGTTGAGCGGACAGCAGCAGCAGCAGCAGCAGCAGCAGCAGCAGCAGCAGCAGCAGCGGGTGTGCGGCAAGCGTCGCCGATTGTGGGGCCGAGACGACTGCGAGCAGTCAAACGGCGAGCAGCAGCACGGCGGCGGGAGCAGCAGCCGCTTCAGCGCCAGTGGCGGCGGTGACAGCAGCAGCAGCTGTGACGGCCGGGGCGGTGCGTCCCGTCTGCATGTGGAGGCGGGCTCCTTCCTGCAGGAGCCGGGCAGCGGGGCGGTCGCGGTGGTGGGCGGCCGCCGCGTGGCGGTCGGCACCTTGGAGTGGGTCGAGAGGCAGGGCGCGGTGCTCGCGGGCGGCGGCCCCGCTGGCGAGGGTCAGGGGCAGGGGCAGCAGCGAGCGGAGCTGGAGGAGCAGTGGCAGCAGGGGCAGCGGCAGCGGAGCGTGGTGGACGGGCAGGGCTGCGTGCTGGCGGGGCACACGCAGGTGTATGTGGGGGTGGATGGCGCCGTGGTGGGCCTGGTGGAGGTTGCTGACCAGGTGAGGGGGTGCAGCGCGCGCATGTGCGTGCGTGTGCACATGCATGTGTGCGTGTGTGTGTGTATGTGTGTGTGTGTGTGTTGTGTGATGCATTCCGACACAGATGCCTGACTCAGCTGGCGGGTTGAGCGACGGGCTGAGCCGTATAGCGGCCACCACCATGTGACCGCCAGATCGCTGCCCAGCCCCCCGGCCCCTGCTTAGACAGGACTCCAACTCCCTGCCTCTGCACCCCTCACCAAGCCTTTGCGCACACAACACGCGACCACGCACCCAGCCAACCATTCCCCAACCCACCGCGCCCACCGCGCCCCCGCAGGTACGCCCGGACGCCGCGAGCACCGTGGCGCAGCTGCGCGCCCAGGGCCTGCGCACCCTCATGCTCTCGGGGGACCGCCGGGAGGCGGCCCTGGCGGTGGCGGCCGCGGTGGGCATACCGGAGTCCGACGTGCACGCGGGCGTGAAGCCGGCCGGCAAGGCGGCGCTGGTGGAGAGCCTGCGGGCGTCGGGGCGCCGCGTGGCCATGGTGGGGGACGGCGTCAACGACACGGCCGCGCTGGCAGCCGCGGACGTCGGGGTGGCCATGGCGGGCGGCGTGGACGCGGCGAGCGACGTGGCGTCCATCGTGCTGATGGGGGACCAGCTGCACCAGGTGTGGTTCAGGGTGTTCCGCACCACCAGGCGGCGCCTGGGGGCCGGGCTGGTTGCGCAGGGCGGCGGGCGCTCGGTTGTGCCGACGCGGGCGGGCGCTCGGGTCGCCATCGCAGGCCCCTGTCGGCGCTCTGACCGGGGACCCTTGGATTGCAGCTCAGGCGGGGCCTCGTTCTTTGCTGCGGCGGATGACGTCAGGAGAGTGCCTTGCTCCCTCCTTGCTCCCGACCGCCACCCATGCCCCCAACACTTTGACGACGCATTAATGGGCCGCTATCACGCGCACAGGTGGCTGATGCTGTGCACCTGGCGCGCCGCACGATGACCAAGATCAAGCAGAACCTCGGATGGGCCTTTGCCTATAACCTCGTGGGCATACCCCTGGCGGCCGGCGCGCTGCTGCCGGGCGCGGGGGTGGCGCTGACGCCGAGCGTGGCGGGCGCGCTCATGGGGCTCAGCAGCCTGGCCGTCATGGGCAACTCGCTCACGCTGCAGTGGGACGCGGGCGCGCGGCACGCACCCGTGGCGGCGGCGGCGGCCGGGCCGGGCAGCGGCGCTCTGTGACGGGGGGCTGCACGCGGCCGCTGCATACGGCTTGTCGTGTTGTGCTCTGCAGCGGGCCTGTTGAGGCACCTCAGGGCGTGCTCTTGCACACTCGCACACTGGCAACAGTTGCACTGTGGGGCGTTCATAGCTTCCTGTCACCAGTCTTTTCTTGTGCCCAAACCGTTGATTTTTGACCGCCCGAACTGCAGGAGAGGTCTGACCCCCCACCGAGCGGGCCACAACCCAACCTCATTGCTGCTGCCCTGTGCGCCGCCTAGTGCACCTCGCAACCAACCCTTCAACCCATGCATCTGCGTTGAGATCCATTCTGACACGACGGAGCAGCAGCTCTTGGCCCTGCAGGCACGTGCCAGCGCTGTGTCTGTAACGCCATTTGAAGCGCCCGCCAGGCTGACGCGAGCCGTGTCCGGTGGCGGGTAAGGCTGGGCGCCCCTACTTGCCGGGTGTCGATCAAATAGACATGCGGGGCGGCTGGCAGTCCAGCAATTGCCACGCAGAACGAGGGCGCAGCAGGGAGCTCCAGCACTGCAGGCGTCTGGGCAACGCAAACAAGCTTCGCGCTCTTGTGTTGAAGACTGGGGGACGACGCCAGATTGCTTGAGTTCTGCTTTACACTAGGCTGAGGAAAATAGACTAGACATATAATTGTGAGGAATAGCACAGCAGAGCAGCCCTGGCGCGAGCAGCCGCCGGCCGACAGGGGCGCCCGCCCTGCACGCGGCCCGCTGGGGCCGCTGACAGTGAGGGACGGCTGGGGACGGCCGGCTGCAGCAAGCCCCCACGGCTGATGGCGGGGCCGCGCTGTGCTGCACCACCAAAGTCCGCCGCCGGGCATAAGGCCGGGGCTGACGCCGCTGCTGATGCCGCCGCTGCTCGTGCAGCTGTCGCTGCTCCTGCTGCTGCTGCTCCTGCTGCTGCTGCTCCTGCTGCTGCGGCTCGTGCTGCTGCTGCGTGGTCCCACTCTTACTATGGATGGGATCACAACAACTTCTTGCCTGCAGCGCGGCGGCCCGCACAACGGGGGTGTGAGGGGCGAGCACACCGAGTGCCAGGAAAGCCTTGGTCAACCCAGTAAGGCCCTGCTCTACCTTGCAACCACTGCAAGCAGCACCTCCTTGGCTGCAAGGGGCAGCAGGCTGTGGCTGCGTGCGTGCATCCCCTGTTTGCAACACCACCGCGACCACCCCGCCACGACAACACATGATTTGCAACACACACACGCATGCACACACACACATATGCGCGCGCGCATGAGAGCGAGCCCACAACGCGAGGGATGTATAATATATCGCTTGACCCCCCCCTCACGTTGGAAGAACTTCTTGAGGTACCACAGCTGGACCACGCTGCAGGCGATGCACACAAACAGGCTGAAGATGCTGAACCACGCGACACGCGTGTTGGTCTCCTCTGAGGGCAGGCGGGGGGCAGATGCAGCGGTCGAGTGATGGGGCTGCGTCGGACGCGGCGAGAGGCCTTTGATGATCGGCTGTATGCTGAGCCCGGCCGCGTGCCGCTGGGCCGGGGCCGGCAGGAGGCGCCCAGGGTCCAAAAATGAGCGCAGTCACATCGTCAGGTGCGCGCTGCCTTTCCATTGTCTGTCACAAATACATGTTGAGACCAGAACCCCTCAACCCCGGCTGCCCAACTTGCAACTCAGTCCGGCTGGTGCTGCCGCAGCGCCCCTTGGCCTGATTCCCGCCCTCACCCTCCGCCCCCCACCCCCCACCGTTGATGTCGCGCATCTCCTGCTCGCGCTGCTGCAGCTGCAGCATCTCCGCATAGATCTCGCGTATGGCGCCCTCAACCTGGGGCGGACATGAGCGATATGTGCACGTGTAGGGGGGGTGGAGTGCGCGGTGCGATGGGGGTGGGCAAGCACCTGCAAGTGGGGGCCAGCAGCCCCGTGCTGACTCGCACCGGTCCCTCTCACCTGGCATCTGCAGCACCCTGGCGCAGTCCATGCACACGCGCCCATCATCCCCCTGTTCCCCTTGTGACTGATGCTTGCCCTCATCTCAAGGTTACCGCGCCGCACCATGCACGCCGGGGCTGCCCAGACCACACCCCTGCACGCCTGCCCTGGCCCCCACTCCCCGCCCCGCCCCTGTGATCACGGCCCACGCCCCCTGACCTTCCTCATCTCCACGCTCAGCTGGTCCAGGTGCTCCTTCTTGGCTATGGTGTCCCAGTCCGTGGCGGCCACACCCGTGCGCCAGTCCAGGTTTATTTTTGTGGTCTGTGCGGTGGCGTGGTCTGCGACAACGGGAAGGCGCAGCGACGCGAGAGAGAGGTGCACGTGTTCAGCAGCGGAAGCGCCGAAGTGCAGCTGCATCGTCGTTGCGGCGAGGGCTGATGCTCACAGAGCGCTTGGTAGTCCTGTTCAGCCGTAGCTGCTGGCATGGCTGGCTCGCAGCGAATCTGCTGCCACTGACACGCTGCAGGGTCCTGACTCTGACTTTGCACTCCATTACTACAGTCGCGGATGTTCCTCTGGAGTCTGCATTCCCCAAATCTATGTTTCTGCAGCGTATGCGCCATACGGTGCATCTCCATACAAGCATGGCACGCTGGCAGCAGCGGCATGGGGCCTTGCTGTCCCTGCTCTGCGCCATTTGGGGCCCCGCACCTGGCGCCGTAAAGCAGGCCTTGTACTCCCCTGCCGACTTGCTGGTGAACGCGAACTGCCCCTTGACCTGTGCCTTGGCTGTGTGGATTACCGCATGCATCTGGTCCGTGACCTGAGAGGGGCATCGGGCCAGCAGCAGTGCAGCGTTCAGCAGCTCGCAGCACGCAAAATGCACCGCTGCCCTGTACGAGCGATCGTTACCGCCGGCAATGGCATTGCCTTACCAGAACGTCCACAGCCACGGCAACAGAGGGGTTATCCTTGTTGTAGGCCTTGTAGTCCCCCACCACGATCACGTTCGCGTTGATCTCCTCATAGACGCACTTAGTCTGCACGCCCATTTCAAAATCCAGAGCATTTGCTGCTGCTGATAAGAGGCATAGCCCCACCACCGCTGCCAGCACCCGCATAGCCGCTGTCCCGAGTCTCCCAGATCGACTGCTGTTTACTAGTTCACGGCGGTACGTGTTTGAAGATTGTTTATGGATTACAGAATGAAAGTTGCAAGGTCGAACGGTCAGTCTCGGCGTGATGTGCACGTCAGATGCGTTGCGTGACCGCCGCCTGTGAGCCTGGGTGTGTCAACGTCAACACGACGGTTTCGTTGCTCGTCCCTGCTGATGCTGCTAGATAGGCAAACCTTCAATTAAAGCAAATGTCTCTTACAAAGCAGAATGAATCTCTGTGGTTGCTTCAGTCGTCAGTAGCAGCAAACGTCATGCGTCCTGCCCAGCGTGGGTGGCACACAGAGCCCACGAATGAATACCGGTCCCCAAACGCGGTGCCTGCATGCTCGCGGGTGCCCCTGAGCAATGACTTGAACCAAGACCTTCTTGATACCTGTCATCACTCACATTCCAAAATCGTGTGCCCACTCACATAATCACCTTCTTTCGGAGCCACTCCCAAAAGTTGCAAACAATCCGGCCCCGTTGTGCAAGCGGGGGCCCCTGCACGCCCACGGCATCCCGCGAGCGCTGTTTCTACACCTGGCCCACGTGCCGCAGCTTCTGCCACCAGGCGCGGCGCGCGCCCGGCCGCCCCGCCGGCACTGCATCGCCCTCGACCTCCAGGCGCCACCTCTGCGCAGCGAAGCGGGGGCGCGCGTCTGCCAGGCTGCGCGCCAGGTAGCCGCACAGAGGGCCATGGCTGGACAGGCCTGGCAGAGGGCCGCCGCCGCCACCACATTCGGCCTCCAGCGTGGCCGACTCCGCGCGGCACCGCTCGCCGCAGTAGCGGACGCCGCAGCCACGCGGGCAAACGAGGTACGCCGCGGCGGTCCGGCCGCAGCGGTCGCAGCCGCAGGCGTCCTGCTGAGGCGTGTGACGGTTTGGGCGATTCAGAAGCTGCGAGAGGAAGCCCTGACGCTGCAGCCGGTCAAAGTCCGACGAGCTGAACGCCTGGCGCGTTGCAAACACGGCGGCGTCCAGCCTAAGGGTAACAGGGGAGGGTGATTGGGGGGGAGCCAGCTAGTGATGCGGGCAGCTGCCTTCGCCTGTGAGGGGACCGTTTCCAGCTGCAGAGTTTGGTTGGCAGGATAGTTTCTAGGCGACATACAGTGCCCTCACAACCACGCAACTCCGAGATTTCCCTTACCGACCTGACGTCAGGGTCGTCATAGACTCGCCGCGCCGCCGCCGCCGCCGCCGCCCGCCGCGCCACCTTGTCTGCGCCTGCGCCCCGCAGACGCTCTGCCAGCTCATTGCCGGCCTCTGCCCTGCGCAGCGCTGCGACAGCCTCCGCATTGCCGTCCTCCGCACTGCTGCTGAAGCTTCCTGCTTTGTCCCACATGCCCAGCACGCGCATGTGGTACCAAACCGGCCACATGGGCAGGTGCCCCTCCCCATCATCCTCCGGCCACGGCGGCCGGCCGCCCTCCCGACCAGAGAGCGGCCACGCCTCGGGCCCCGCGCTGGCGTGCATGAGTGCCACGGCTGTGGCCGGTGCGGCCATGGCCGGCCACAGGGACACGGCCTGGGGGTCGGGCGCAGTGGATGACTCGTGCGGGCCCAGCGCCTCAAGCACGCGGCAGGCCAGGACCACTTGGGCAGGGGAGTGGGCCTGCAGAGCAGGGAGTACACAAGGGCAGGGTGGGGCGGTGACGGGTTGTGTTGGAGGGGGACTTCGTTTCACTTCAAAAGGGCGGTCGCGGCCGCCGGGCAGGGAAGAGTCAGGGGGCAAGCAACAAATTGGCCAACAGGCTCCTCATGGCAAACAGCAAGCAGGCGAGGCGGTAGTTTGCAGCGCGAACGCGGCTGCATTCATAGTCCGCGTCAACAACACGCCGCCACCGTGTGCACGGGTCACAAGCACCTTCTCAAATGCCTCGTCGAGGCCGCGCGCATAGGCGCGCTCCGCCTCCTTGGCGTGCAGCGGCCGGGGGCTGTACCTGTCAATGCCAGCCACAGCGACCAAGCGCGTGCACCCCCAGTCCATGTAATGATTGATCACCAGCCCAGCCGCCTGCCACAGGAGCAAGCTGCAGCTGTGGGGGCACATGCCGGCGTCTGACCTCAGCCGATCGCGTACGCGAGGCGCGACTCGCCCCAGCAGCGCCCACACAAGGCGCCGCCACAGGAAGGGGGATTCGAAGGGGACTGGCGCTGCATCGCCAAATGCTGAACCGTGCTGCTGCTGCTGCTGCTGCTGCTCGCCGGGGCCAGGCTCCTCTGCCTCAGCCGCACACCAGGGGCATCCTGGCGCGCAGCCCACAACGCCCGACCATAGCCCTGCTGAGGCCGTGCCGCCGCTGCCCCCCTCCGGTGGCGAATGGCAAGGTACCGCCAGCGACTCCGTGAGTGCGGGTCGCAGACGAGGGGCGACCGCCTCGCGCAGCGTCGCGCTCCAGCTGCATCCGGCGAAGTCCTGGAGGCAGCGCTCCCGCTTCCGGAGGGCACCCACGATGTCAGACAGGAAGCCGCCAGGGCCAAACACGGGCGCGAGTCCCGCCTCGCCCCCCAGACCACGAACCATCGACACGCCCCCTCCGGTCTCGCGAGTGTCGTTGGCGCGCGCCCTCAAGTCGCGCTGCAGTGCGAGGAGCTGGTGCGCCGCCTGCTCGTCCAGGACCATACGGTGCGTCCGCCACAAGGGCGATGCAGGGTCGCGCGCCATCACGAGCAGCAGGTCGCGCAGCCCGTAAGCCTGCACCTCTGCCCACAACTCGACGTGCGCCGCAAGCTGCTCCGCGCTCCCGCCGCCGCTGTCTCGCAGCCGCAGCGTCACCGCGTGTGCCTTGAGCTCGGCCAGGTCGCTCTGCAGCTGCCGAGCCTGACGCTCCCGGGTTTCCCACCACCAAATGCGCTCCGGTAGGCCAGCAAAAGGCACGCGAACGGGTATGCTGCTGCCGCAGGCGTTTGGTGGGACGCGCAGCCGCATGAGGCGGCCGCGGAATTCGCCGAGCGCCACGCCCGCAGGGGCGGCCAAGGTGCCCTGCTCCAGCGTATCATTGTGTGCCAGCCGCGGCCTGGAGGGTCCGGGGGCGACGGCACCTGGGCTGCAGCCAAGCACGTGGTCGGCCAGCGCCGCTACCCCGTTGGCTCGGGCCGCAAGGCTGGCACTGCCTGCCATGCGGTCAGCGGTTGCGCTGGAGGGAGCAAATGTGCCGGCAGCTGTGGCAGCAGAGGCCTTGCGCATGGTCGCCAGCCCGAGAGCCTTTGAAGGCAGGGGCAGGCGCCGCCAGTGCCGGTTGGGGTGAGGCGGAGGGGCACGAAACATAAGCGATCCTTTCAGGATTTCAGCAAAATTGAGTGGTGACATGCACATCTCTGGAAGAACTCACATAATGCAGGGTCACACGTGCATGCCTCAGCATGCATGCATGATGCTGATGCGCCTGTAATAGACGGCCAACGTGCCGCTGGAGCTTATCCTTGCCCCCGCCGGCCTGCAGACCACATGCCGCATGCCGCTCGCGGGTGAGAGACCTCTTCACTCAAGCACATTCCACCCACGTGCGCGGTACGCGCCACCCAAAACTCCCACACGCACCTTTTGCTGCAGCAGCTGGATGTTCCTCAACAAGCCCTCTTCCACTGGATCTCCCCGGCCCACACCTGCCGATAGTGGCCGTGGCCCTGCCTCGTCATTTGCTGCCCCATCATCCATCACTGGCCACACCTGGCTGCTCCTGCTGGCCAGTCTCTCAGCCAGCCCTGGGTGCGCCACGAGCTCTGAAACGATGCGTGCGGACAGACATTCGATCTGCCCCGCCAACTCCATCACGACCGCAGCCTCCCCAGCCGCCCGCGGCCATACATCCGCATCCTTGGCGTGCGCCAGTGCAGCTGCGCGGCCGCGCGCTGCAGCGGCCAGCAGCTGCTCGATTGCCGCTTGCGCCGCCTCCAGCTCCAATTCATGCGCGGTCGCAGCACATGTGCCCCCGCCCACGTCACCGCCGCTACCCCTGCACTGCAGAGCACTCTGCGCTCGCTGGCTGAGCAACCTGGACACGGCAGAGACAGAGTAAGCTCGGACGCAGCTGTCGCTGCTGCTTGCCGTGGCGCGGAGCAGCAGCCACGCCAGGCCCCATGGGTGCTGCCCCGGGAGCTCGTCATCGTCGACATTGTGGGCGGTGCTGGCGCCAGCGCTGCGGACGACGCTGCGAGCAAGCTCTGCCGCAACGTCCTGCGGCCGCGGCGCGAGCAGGAGCTCGGCAGCGCGCGAGAGGCCCAGCGTTGGCGGCTTTTTGCCGTGGTCCAGGCCTGTCGCAGCTTTGAATGCGGCGCTGGCGTGGCACTCGCTGTAGACCTGGCGGCGCGCGATGCACAGGAGGGCCTGGCGCACGTGCAGGCACAAGAGCGCGGGCGATTTATCAGGCGTCAAGGAGGCTGCGTGCAGCATGATAAGCGCAACTCAGTCAGATGCATGTTGCTTGGCGCGCGAGCTGCTCATGCAGAGGGACACAGCACGCAAGGCACGCCGCTGTAGCGCAGCCCAACTCAGCACTCACTCCCATTGCCTCCATGGGCTGCAACTATGGCCGTGCCGCTTATGTGATTATTCGACGTTGCTGTTGGCATGCATGCACTGCCTGATCCATACTCACATTCAGTGCGGACGCATGCTCCGGAGTGTTGGGGGGCGGCGGCTGTCTGCAGGTTGAAGGTGGGGGTCACAGCGCAAAGTGAGCGCCTGATGTCGATGGGGGTAGCCCATGCACATGCACACACCACCTCTGCATGCAACAGATGACCATGGCTCCTGATCCCTCAGAGGTTGCAGGCAGTTGCTCACCCGGGGCAGAGCAGGCCGACCGCAACGTCGGCTAGCACGCATGTTGCAAGGTGTGACAAAAGCCGCCCCAGCAGCCCAGGTATAGGGTGAGCCACAGCATCGCCGCTGTCCTGGTCGTCCACGTCTCTGCCGCAGCGCCTCTGCCGCCGCTGCTGCTGCTGCTGCTGCTGCTGCTGCTGCTGCTGCTGCTGCTGCTGCTGCTGCTCACTGCCTGGACACAGCCCTTGCGCCTGCCGGCGCTGCTCCGAAATGCTGCCGCCTCCGCCCCCGGCCCTCGCCATGATCCTATCCAGCAGCGGCTGCAGCCCGAGAGACACAAGCTGCTGCAATTCTGGCGGCGCAGCGGCACCGTCAGGGCGCAGGGCATGGAACCCACCCGTGCGGCCTGCATCACGATGGCACCCGGCTGGCTTGCTGAGGCGCGGGGCGCAACTGTCTCCGCGCAAAAGAAGCTCGTGCATGATCATTTTGAGCGCCGCCTCCTGCTGCTCGTCAAAGGCCCGGCCATCGTAGTCAGGGACATCGTCATCAAACGCCACAGATTTCGCGCGCCGCGGCATGCCACGCGGCGCGGAGGGTGGCATGGGGCTGCAGAACCACCAGGTGGGCGAGAGTGGGCCAGTGTGGAAGGGAGGACCTTGATGTCGGGAGGGCGGTGCAGACGGCGTGATGCGCGCTAGAGCCAGTAGCACGATCCGATGGTGGCGTCTTGACACACACGTTGAGGGCTGGCGCATCGTTTTGGGTCTTTTGTGACCTCTCTGCGGCGTCCGAGGCATCTGTGACTCCTGCTGGTGGGGCCCGCCCACCTACAGACGCCGGCAGCAATCCTTGGGCGCAGGCTGCGCCTCCAAACCGCAGCGCTGCGGCCACCACCAACGGCGCAGGTCAGGGCTGATTTATTCTATGGACTTGTATTCGCAGCTGCATAATCGATCGCGGCTGTATTTGAGAAATCGCGTCGTGAGGGACCCTGTAATTGGCGGGATTGGATCGAACAATGACAGTAGTATGTGTACTTCCAGATGTTTCTAACTAAGCTTGTCTTAGATACGCGTTGCTGCGTCTCTATGGACAGAACACGCCTGCATGATGCAAGAGCGCAGCATGCAAAGCACACCAAACCTGACTGTACGGCGAGTCACCAACCTTAGCAGTCGCCCAGATGGGCCTACCATGAGTGCCTTATTCCGTTAGAAAAACTACAACATGAATTCAATGATAAACTCTGTCATCAACCACAAAAACCTCACCATCACGGGTGTGGTGGAGGCAGGACAAGGACGCGGTCGGCTGCGAGCCCCAGCCCGCATCCCTCGAGCAGACAAAGCCTACAAAGCTAGGACTTGGAGTCCTAGTAGGACAGCTACACAAACCGCGCCAGGTCATGGTTGTTGATTCATGCAGCTTTGTTGGCAGGGCAGCATAAGTGTTGATGGCCGCTGATTACAATCAGGAGCCGCACAGGAGTGGGCCCCATCCCTCATCATCATCATACGGTAATCAGCTGCTGCTGCTTCGGCTGCTGCTGGACGTGGCCCGCGCACTGCAGCCACTGAAGCTGTGCGGCAGACGATGTGAGCGGTCGCCCCAAACGTGGCGCACAACCAACTCTACGCGCAACTTGCTACCTTGGCGCTGGGAAGTGTCAGTGTGCATCCACAATGGAGCTCTTGCGGTATCCGCAAACAGGGCGATGGCATGCTGTCAGGCACAATGACACGAGGCGCCAGGCGCGGCGGGTGCCCGAGCCAGCATTCCATGCTGAAATGTTACCAAAGTGGCTTGGCTACTGACATTGTGTGATGTGACCAAGATTGTGCGATGCCCAACAAATTCTGCTGCAGGGAAATCGCTGCGCTTGTGAGGCGGCACAGTGCCTGCGCAGCACGCCTTGCTGGAGTCAGGTAGCAGGCACCAAAGCCCCCCAGGCAGGCAAGGTATGCCTCGAGGGTGCAGCCGCAGCCATCGCAGCCGGCGGCATTGTGCAGGGATGTGTGGAGGCCCGGGTGGGCCAGAAAGCACTAATGGCCCTCGCGGCGCAGCGAGTCAAAAACTGCTGGGATGAAAGTCCGGCGTGTCGCAACCAGCCTGGTGGTGGGGGGGCTGGTGCAGTCCAGTACATGTGAGATTGCTAGGTGCACCTTGGCCCGACAAGGTCACTGCTGTCTGCGCTCCGCTCACAGTCGAGAGTGCTTGCTGCAGCGTTCGGCCGCAGCGCTCTACATCGCGCATGCCAAGTCATTGGCTCAGAGACAACCGACGTCGCAGTCACCGCCACAGCAATCCGCATGACTGATCGATTCTGCGCTCCTTGCAGGTCATTCGCCGCACCGCATGGGAGACAAGATGGCCTGCATGCCTATGCAAAGTGAGTCCGCATGCTCAAAAGGTCCCTGCTAGTATGCATTCAAGCAGCCTGTGTCACACCGTACAGTAGGTTACAGTCAAGCCTGGCGGGCTGGAATCAGTGATTACAAAAGCAAATACAAAACATCGTGCATGAGGTTTCCGCCTTGTTCAGGCAGCTCTGATAAAAATCCGAATCGAGCACCACCCGTTGGCATAGCTGCCACGGGCCGCGGCCAAAACGGTTGTGGCGGTCACCACCACCGCTCCATCACCACCTCCTCCACGCCCTCCTCATCTGCCTCCAGCTGCGCGACCACCTGGTCTGACAGCGCCGGCGGCCCGCACACATAACACACAACCTTGCCGCCGCTGCTGCCCCCTGCCAACGCTGCCTCCCTCAGCTCCCCCACTGCTGCCCGCAGGTCGCGCTCCGTCACCCGCCGCCGCATCAGCGATCGCACCCCCTTCTGCAGCAGAACAGGCGGGGGACCGCGGCTTGCCTCCTCCTCCTCCTCCTCCTCCTCGGCGGCGGAGCTTTCCACCCCTGAAACCTCTGCACCCATGCCGCCGCTGCCTCCGCTGCCCGGCGTCGCAGGTGGGGAGTAGTCGCTTGTATGCAGGCGTATCTGCAGCAGCCCGCCCGCCTCGTCCCGCAGGTCCAGCAGCCGTGGCAGCAGGGCGAACTCGTGTGCCGCGCGGGATGAATAGATGAGGACCGCCCGGGGCCCAAGGGGTGCCGCACCCTCGGGCCTCGTCAGCTGCTGCGCCCGCCAGTGCTGAGTCAGCTCCGCGAGCATTGAGACGAGCGGCGTGACGCCGATGCCGCCGGCGACAAACAGGGAGGGTCGGCCCGGCTGCAGGCTGGCAGGCGCCAGGGTGAACGTACCGCCCGCGCGCACGCTGACCTGTCGGGGCGGCGGGGCGGGCGGGCCGGGGCGGAGAGGGAAGGTGGGAATTCTAGTGGGTTGGGGTCCCAGATCGGTTGACGTCCCCCTTTGACAGGGACGTGGGCTGACATCGTGAATCGCGTGGGGCCCCAAGAGACAAAGTGACAGGGATGGTTTGGGATTGCAGTGGAACACCGCAAGAGCAACCCAAGACGGAAGCTGCGTGTTCCTATGATGTAGCTGCAGCCATTACTTTTGCATCAGTGTGGAGCGACAATGCGCGATGCTGCTGCCAGCCCGTGCGCCCGGCGCGCATCCATGTCGCCCTCCAGGCCCCTCACCCACCGGGGCCCCGGCGGCCGCCTTTGTGCAGATCCACTCCGCCACCGGGTGCTTTGTGGCCTTGACCCCCAGGTCAAACGTGCCGTCCCCTGCCAGCTGCGCGGGCGTGCTGACTATTGAGAAACCCCCGACCTGCTTCAGCCCGGGAACCCAGAAGTCGACCCACTGGCCGGCCTTGAAGCTGAACAGGGCTGGGTCGACCTGGGGGTGCGGGGCGCTCAAGTGTTGGGGTTGCAGCCAGCAAGGTTTCACAGGAGGGAGGGGCCCGTAACCGCACACGACAGCTCGCCGAGCAGGCACATGTCACGACCACTGCTGCGCACCCGTAGGCGCAGCCCTGTGACGGTGGGCGTCTCAGCCCATCTTGCGACAACGTGGGCCGCGACCTTGGGCCCCGGGGGTTGGGCGCCATCGCCGGGCGTCGCCCCTGCTGCGGTACGGTGCATCGTGCGGGAGCTGGCGGCAGGCCACCAACCCGCCACGAGCAGTCGGCGAGCGCTGATACGCATCTAAACGGAGGCGTTTCTCTTCCCTCGCTCGCCCCCGCTCGACGTGCGCTGTTCAGCGGCGCTGTCGCACCACGTTGCGCCGGGCCCCGGCGCGCGGATCTAGCAGTGCAGGCTGCTGATGATTTGATTTGAAGAGCTGCCTCCTGAAGTGATCAACCTAAAATATGTCTTGCTGCCTTGCACTTCTTGAGCCGAGTGACACGATGAACGACACTGGAGCGACCGCCGGATACCGTACGCTACCCGAAGATGGGTCTGTTTAATCACAAATTTGAATCGCTTTAAGCCTGAATTGCACCGTCGCGCCATAGAAGCTCGCGCCCTTGATCTCTAAGGGAAGTGATCTGCAGTGGCGGGCACGGACGCGACCGGACGGCCGCGTAACGTAGTGATTACAAAAGGGTGAAGCCCAACCGCAGGCCAGCATGTCGGCGGATCCGGAGCAAGTCGGGAAGGTGTGTGCGGGCATGGCCCTGCCGCATGAGGCCTCACTGGCGGCCCTGCTTGCCTGATGATGACGCCTGTGACTGCTGAGGGCGGCGTTGAATGCTTGAAGGGGTGCACCTTCCCGCTGTGTGGATCGGGGCAATCAAAAGGCGCCGCGGAGTTGACGTCGTGCAGTGCACCATGCGCTCCGTGCATCGATCGAATCCGCATTGGCGCAGAGCCGCAAACCACCCCCCTGCCTGCTTTCCGATCGCCCTAGGCTTTCCTGGAGTACTACTATGGCCTGTTTGGCAGCAACCGTGCCGCGCTGGCCAGCCTGTACCAGGACCAGTCCTTGTTCACGTTTGAGGGCGCCAAGTGCCAGGGCCCCGCGGCCATCGTGGCCAAGCTGACGTCACTGCCCTTCAACCAGGCCAAGGTTGCCACGATCTCCACGGACTTCCAGCCCAGCATCTCGGGGGGCATCATCGTGTTCGTCACCGGGCAAGTGCAGGTGGGTGTCGGGCGCACGGGCTCATGCAAGGCGTCACGGCGCACAGCTTGTACAGGCGTTGGGTTGGCGCAGCGGCATGAAGTTGAGCTGCATGCTTTGGGCCGTGTGCAGGCATGCAGCAGTGCGCAACGACGCGGTGAAGCAGCAGCCCGCGGGGGCTGCTCGAGCGCTGAGTCACCCTTGTGGCGCCGCGGCAGCAGGTGGCACTTCGCAGCCGACCCCGGGTGCTTCGCTATTTCTTATCACGCACGCTCACAGACGGAGGGGGAGTCCAATGCGCTCAAGTTCAGCCAGGTGTTCCACCTGATGCCTGTCGGCTCCAGCTTTGTCGTCACCAACGGTGCGCAGGCGGGGTCAGTTGAGACAGGGGCCGCCACGAGAGCCCGGCGATTGGCCCGGGCCCTGGAGCACTGGAGGGATCCCGCTTGTTCCAAACAGCGGAAGGCAGCGCGCCGGCCACCAGGCCAAGATGCCCTGGGTCTAGAGCAACTCGGGCGACAGTGCTGCCGGGCACCCCGTCCTTGGCCCCATCCCCGGCTGCACCCTAACCCCACATGTGCCGTTGCGGCGGCCCCTCTCCCTTCCCTCTGCCTGCAGATATGTTCCGGCTTAACTACGGCTGAGGGGGCGTATGGAAAGCGCTGGTGTCCTTATCGCATCGCGTTTGCACGGGCAGCGGCCGCCCCACGGCTCAATTAGCTAGCACACTCACTTTGGCAGCACCGTCGCCATGCCACTGGCAGGGCGGGGGATGGGGTGGGGTGTGGGCGGTCCTGCGCCCAGGACGCCCGGCAACATGTACGCCATCACGGCGTTGCGTGCTTTGCACCGCCACCAGCTGGCCAACGCCGCAGCTTTCCGGTGCAGGTCAGAAACACGTCGCTTCAACGCCAGTCACTTGCAAGAATGCGCAAATGCGCCACGCAATGAAATTGTAAATATGCTGTATGTCTTTTCCCGTTTCAAACAGTTTACGTTGTTGCACTGTGGACAGCTGGGGCTAGTTGGGCTCCACCAGCACAGGTAGCTGGCGGTGTCAAAACCGAGATAGAGAGCAGCCCGCTCCCGCCACGCCTGTGCCGCATCAGTGCAGACCCGTACTCAACAGCAACATAGCCCAGCTAGCCCTCCTCCAGCGGCTCGTCGGGGATGGCGCCACGGTAGTTCTTGGCGACACCCGCCAGCTCCAGCAGCCGCTGGTCCTCCTGGGACTACGGTGCGGGGGTATATGTGTGCGATGGGGTGAGGGCCCGGACGCCGGGGCTGGGCGGGGGCCGGGCGGAGGAGTGGAGTACAGGTGGGGGTGCAAGGTTGGATGCCAGGGAAAGCATTGGTGTCCATGCGCAATTAGGGTGCCCGCCTGGCTCTCACACGCCCAAGTCGTGAGACCTGCGACGCCACTGCCATCTTGGGTCGCTGCAACCACCAATCCTCACACCACGAGCCCACACAGCCCAGCAGCGCGCGCCCGCACCTGGTTGAGCACGCCGCGGCCCTTTGCGCCCGCCTTGCGCCGCCGCTCCTCCTCCTCGTCCTCCTCTGGCGGCTGCAGCAGCCAGGCCTCCACCGCATCCAGGTGGAAATTCTGCTCCACAGACAAGCTGGGGCTGGGGGTAAAACAGTAAACCAGAGTGCGGCAAGCAAGGTTCGTGGACGGCGGGGCTGCAAGGAGGGCTGACGAAGTGCACTGCAGCGCGTCATGTTAAAAGGAAGACTGTGCGATCACCACTTGTGTTGTGCTAACCAGCCCGCAAACATCCGCCCAAACAGAGGCGGTGATGTCTGGGGTAAGTTGCGCAACAAAACTTTATCACCACACCAACCACATGCCACCGTCAGCTTCGTGACCATCTTGCAAGCGCACCTGGCGTACGTGGCGTTTGGTCGGCTGTGGCCCGTGTCGAACGATGCATCGATCCACAGCCCGAAATTTCCCTGCTGCCCGCCAAAGCCGATGCCATTGGGCAGCTGCTCAAAGTGTGATCCACTCCACTAGGGGTGATTGAGGCGGGAATACGGAGAATGGTGGCGGCACGATGAGAGGGTTGTCTTGCCAAGCCTAGCCTCCTCTCGTGGTGCATACCAGTGGATGGCGGGGCGACAGTGCGCATGTGGTTGCCACCCCATGACTAAAACTGGAGTTTTGCTGGGAGGAGAACGGGGCCCTTTGAAGAGCAGTGCCTGGCGCACCGCTGTGAGTTCGCAGCATGGTGCTCGGCGGACGCAACCGTGCCCTGTGCGCACCTGCAGGTTGGCGTTGATGCCGGATGCGGGGTACACGCACGCAGCGGGCAGCAGGCTGACCAGCTTGTTGGCGTAGTCACCTTGGTCAATACGGGTTCAAATTGAGGGGGCGGGGTGGGCGTCGCATGCGGAGCAGGATCCCAAAGTATAGAGTATAGGGAGGGGCAGTATCTGTTACTGACAGCATGGCCGCATACGTGTTTGTAGAAGGGCTTGCATTTCTTGTCCAGCCACCCCTATGAACCGGGCCCCCAACTCAGCGCCGGTTTTGGACCCCGTCCTTGGACCCTCTTGCGTGCGGCGCCACCCTGGGAGGCCCCGCGCACCAAAGAATGTACCGCTCCTGCGCCAGGGCGCATGCGCGACCCCGCCAAACAGCGCGCCCCCGTGGTCCCTGACCAGCACCAGCGTCGGCGCCGCCTCCCCCAGCCTGGCCAGGAAGGTGTTGAATGACGCCCCGTGGCGGTCCGAGGAGAACAGCAGCCGCCACTCCTGCCGCAGCGCGGGCGCCAGGCCCGGCGCGAGCAGCCACACCCACTCCGGCTGCAGCAGGCCGTCGCGCGGCGGCGCGGGCTGCGGCGCGCCCGTGACCAGCGCAGGCAGGCCAAGCTTGAGGGGCGGCCCGCCCTGCGGCGCGGAAGCGGCAACATGGGCCGCGGACGGATGCGGCGAGGAGGGTGTATGTCCTGGCGCGACCACCGCAGCCGCGCCCGTCGCAGCTTCGCCAGGCCCCGTGTGCTGGTGGGGGTCGCTGCCAGGGGCGCCAATGTTTGCCAGCAGGCCGGTCAGCAGGGCCTTGGGTGCGGGCACCCTGGCCGACCACTTTTGGAAGCCCTCCAGGTCGAGACACCCAGGTGGTGCCGCTGACGAGGCGGACGCCGCCATCGCAAGCGCCCTGTCACGAGCGGTGGGACGGGTTGTGATCATGTGATGCCGCACGGTGGGCCGCGAGCGCGCTGCGCAGCATTGGACAGCTCTGCTAGTTGCTGGGTTGCTTTGCAGATCAATGACAGCTTCACACAAGACTTAGCCATAGCTCCGCTGCCATCAGCCCCACTGGATGACACGATGGATTTGCATACCAATGAACCCTGCTATAAGGTGGGGCTGTGCGCGAGGCGGTTTCGCGGTGGGGCCGTCGCAGCGGTGGGTCACGGGGCCTCACCCGGCCGCGATGGCCTGTGCGCTGGCAGCCGGGGCAGCCGCCGGTGTGCTGGGCGGCAGGGACAGCGCCAGCAGCGCCTCAATCACGGCAGCCAGGCGGTCCCTGGGACGCACCATGAAAAAGTAGGGGGATGGGTGCTGGCATATGATTGGGGTTGCCACTTGTAGCGACCAAACTCGCCCACCAGCAATGTCCCTGCTTACTGCTCTATGCGTCAGATTGCAGTGCTGGTCAAACTGCACCCACAAGGGTGGACGCACCTGCCCACGAAGCCGCTGCCGCCAGGGTCCAGCACCGCAAACGCAAACCCGGCAGCGGCCACGTCGTCCATCCTCTCGCACTGCGCCTTGGCGACCACAACGTCCTCCAGAGACACAACAGACGCGCGGCCCCTGCTCCCCCCGCCGCTGCCGATGCCCCCGCCGCGGCCCTCCAAGTCGGGACTGCCGCCGCTGTACCTTCCGCCGCCACCGCCGCCGGTCAGTGCCGCGGCCTCCTCCTGCGCGCCGCCCTCGCCGCCGCCGTCGGCATCATCGCGGCAGTCGTCGCTGCAGCGCTGCACGGCTGCAAAGAGGCCGTCGGCCAGCACGGGCGGGGCGCCCGCCAGGCCGCACCACTCCTGGGGGCGTGGGGCAGCGGGCGTAGGCGCACGGCTTACCGCAGCACCGCCCTTGGGACCAAGCAGAGCCGGTTGAGGCCCTTGGTCCACCCCCGTGCACCGCCCCGCACCATTGCTGCCGTGGCGAACGCGGGCATTACCAAAGCGGTGGTGTCCCACACGTGCGCAGCTGTCCCGCTGTCAAGTTGCTCCTGAGCGCTGAGTGACCCCGGGCCGACCCGCGACCATATCCGTGCACCAGTGCGCCTACTCTAATCATCCCACCCCTCCCTTTCCTCCCTTGCGGGGGGCCCCACCAGAAAGTGCTGCTGGTCCAGTCCATGAGAGTAGTTGTCCAGCACGCGCGCGTGGTACTGCTGCCTTACCGCCGCCAGCTCATCCGGCAGGAAGCAGGCCTCGGCCGCCAGGTACGCCTCGGAGTGGGTGGGCCCGCAGCCCAGCAGCCAGGCGAGGGCGCCGGCGCAGCGGCGGAGGGTCTCCATCTGGTGGTAAGTGCACAACGCCCGGCTGGCAGGGCCAGACTGTACACGTGTCTTGTGCAAACTGGCTGCTGGCCGGTCTATGTGTTGCGCTGGGGACCTTGGATGTGGAGAACTCAACTAGTTCAGGCCTCTGCATCAACATCTGCACCAGGCGTGCATGCTGACAGTGCTCGTGAAGCACTGTGGCATAAGGCGATGCGACACCCCCACTGGGTGCGAGCAGCACACGCTGCCGCTACGGTAGTGCTCCAGCGGGGCGCAAGGGCGCGACTTGTGCGGAATGCGAATTATATTTGTGACATCATCACAAAGAGAATGCAGTGGTACATAGAGCGCAGCGCCCGCTGAGCGAGATCGTTGCAGCTCGCGAACCCTCAAATCGAAGTGATTGATCGGTGGTAACCAGGGTGTGATCAACGACGCGCTGAGCTGCTGGCTTGGACCCAGTCTGACCCATCCACCACAGTGTCCGTTGCGTAGACGTTAATACCGGTGATGTCACTGCTGATTGTGAATGCCTTTGGACGAGCGTTCGGATGTATGCAAAGAGCGTTACTGTCAGATTTGCTACCACACTGCCAGCAAGAAAATAAAGTCATCACGCTGCACATCACCCGCAGGCAAGGCAAGGCGAGGGAAAAGCAAAGACGAGAGCTGACGAACACAAGCCAATGCGCGCACACCCCTTCACGTTGCAACACACGTGGTGACGTATGAAACACGGCCGCCCACGAGCCAGTCGGCATCAGGCCACCGGCGAGGCCAGGGGCTGCGCCTGGATTTGCGAATGTCGCGCGCGGGCACTCACACACAACTGCCCCGCACGCGCCCAGCAACAATGGACGGGACACTTGCAATCGCTGCTGCTGCTGCTGCTGCTGATTGTTGCGCTTGGGCGCAACAGATTGAAAGGCCTGCGAGCTTAGTCAAAAGCCCACTGGTTCTCTCGCCGCACCTCCTCCTCCTCCTCAGGCGTGAAGTCGTTCTGCGGCACCAATCAACACCGGTTTTTGTGAGGCGTGAGCGGGCCAGGATGCGTGCAAAGCAGCAGAAATCAGATGCTGAGCTGCACCCCGGGACAAAGGCTTCGCAGCACTGCACACTGCACTGCGTGTATGCTCTTGCGCGCTGCTGCGGAGTGGTGAGGTGGCCTCCCGGCGCCCCTCACAAACCCTCCACACCTTGATGTTGAACGTCTTGCGGATCTCCTCCGGGGTCTTGCCTGGAAGGTGGGGGTGACAAATACATGCTCACCGGACGCAAGACACCAGCCGCAAAAGCATTAGCAGAGCCAGTGCCAGCGGCCTCGCGTCCTGCCGGCCAGCAACGACAT
The DNA here is from genome assembly GCF_000611645.1 of Monoraphidium neglectum. Classification (NCBI taxonomy): domain Eukaryota; kingdom Viridiplantae; phylum Chlorophyta; class Chlorophyceae; order Sphaeropleales; family Selenastraceae; genus Monoraphidium; species Monoraphidium neglectum. The sequence goes on from NW_014013609.1 coordinate 64,188, forward strand.
GCGATGAGCTACCCCCAGCCATGCCCCGCATCCTCCCGGACCCCCCCTTACCCTTGATCATGTTGGCCACGGTCTGGCAAGTGAGGTCAAGCAGGCCCTTGATGTTCAGGTAGTTGGCCGCCTGGGGGGGGGAGGGGTGAGGAAGGGGGGTGAGCCACGGGGCGAGGAGAGGTGGTGAAGGATAGGGAAGGGCGGACAAGGCATCAGACAGCTTGTGATCAAATTGCCAGGGAGAGGCAGGCCTTGTTGCCAGATCAGTAAACTCAAAAATCCGGGAGCACGATGTGCTGCAGCAGAAGTGTCTCGTTTTGTCGAAAGTGCACGCATGCAGACATGCACGTCAGTGTGAGTGTGTTTGGGGGGGGGGGAGGAACGCATGTGCACTTTTGTGCGTGCACACGTGTGCGTCCACACGTGTGCGTGCATGCATTTCAGTGCTTTGCGGTAGGCGAGACAACGCAACACCTGCCAGCATCGCCGTACTGCCTGCACATGCAGTGCCGATACTGCCTACTGTCGAGTTGCTGCAGGTCCAAGTGCATGTGCATCAACTCCACCGCTAGAGTTCGCAGGTGTGCCATCACACCGTGCATTGTGTAATCAGCCGCCAGCACCAAATGGTGCGGCCGCTGCTGCTGCTGCCGCTGCTACAGCTGCTGCTGCTGTTTTTCAGCATGTTGCCTTCGCTTATCCGGACACCCCTACACCTCGTGTTGTTGAGCCCGACTGGGCCTCAGGTGCTTGCCGACAAAAAGCACAAACCGCGTCAACCACCTGAGCTGACAAATAAAACATGCGCAAGCATGCGTGCACGCGCATGCACACGCGTGCGCGCAGCACGCCCACCAGGATGAGGTCGAACAGTGTTGCCTGGTCCACTTTGACAAACTCTGTGTCCCACTGCTTCACGTCGTCCTCGCTCTTGGCGGGCTTGTCGTCGGCGCCTTTCTTGGCCGCCTCCACGTGATAGCGGCTGTACTCGATCACCTTGGCCAGGATCTTGCCGTTGACGTTGGGCAGGGGGATGACCTCGTCCGTGCCGGTGTCTGGGGATGTGTGAGGGTGGGAGGCGGGCGTTGGTGTGAGCGAAAGCAAGCGGTGTGCAAAATTCAAGAAAGACTTGTGAATCAGCGCTTGAACGGATCGGAATCATGGCCGGGCTAGAAGTGGTGCAGGTGCGAATATATATTGATGAGTGTGCCGAGGAAGAAGGCGATCAAGGGAGGCGGGCTTCGGCATGGGCGGGCGGGGCGCAGCAGACGGGCGCCTGGCATGCTGGCTAGCACAATACCGTAAATGCCCTCGATATGTGCTGCTGAGATCAATAATGCAACACGCATGCAGGCCCGCCTGCGCCGACGACGCCACGCAGCATGTCGTCACCGGAAGCGCGGCGCCGCACGGCCGCCTGCGTGCGCTGCGCCGGCATCGATCGCACCGCCGCTGCGTTGTGCGCGGCCCGTAACCTCTAGCGATCAATAACTTATTTGGTCACTCGGCTGCCTCTAGCTAGAGTAAAACACTCGCCCTCAATCATGTTCTTGATCGTGACGCTTTCGTTCGCCACCTCCTCGTCCACTTCAAACATCTGAGCATCAGAGCTCGTGAGCTTGACCTGTAGTTGCGGTCGCGAGTGGCTTGAGGATTGCATGGCATCCCGCTCTTGAGAGCCCAGCGCGAGGGCTCGGAGGGCACAGGACGTGGACAGGCTGCTGATCGAAGTTTCATACCTTGCTCATGGCGACTGGAGCGCTACCGGGCGCAGGAGGCAAGCGTGGCAAGGCGTGATCTGAAAAGTCTTTCGCGCGGGAGCCACGAGAGAAGGTGTGCGAAGGAAGGCGCGGCTCTGACAATAGGCTTATAAGGCTAGAGCCCGTAACAAGGGCAAACCGGCTACCAGCTGCCTTGCAGTCTGCCTTCTTGGAAGCTGCCAGCCCCTCGGCAGAGCCTTGTTGCATGGACCCGTTACCAAAACAAAATCATAAACATTTACTTGACAAGCTACACAGACGCGCTGCTTGCTGCCCAGCCATCTGCTGCTCAGCGCTGGCGACATCCGAGGTAGGCCGGTGGCCAGCGATGTAATTGATTTTGCAGCCCAGGGCCCTCGGGAGGTGTGCGGTTACACATGTTTTGCATTGTATGGGGCGGCGCACTACTTGTCCATGCCACAACGCCCGAGGCGTTGGTCAACCAAGGTTAACCTGTTGAGAGGGGTGCATTTTGTCGGCATGCGTCGCTAACTCCCTGCCCAATAACATAGCTCCTAAACCTGCTGGCATCTGAGATTTGAGGTTGCTGCACGAGCACCACCATTTGAAATCACCAGTACACCTGTTTCGCCATATGTTGCCACGATCCAAGATTGAGGTGTACACTTGCCGGCTGCCCCGCGCCGCACAAACATGACACAACCATCTGGCCTGTTACAAGTTGGGCCGCCGGGCCGGACTGATAGCCCTCATGGCACAGCAATGTGGCGCGAGTGCTGACAGCAACAGGCTGCCGGGCCGCACGTCGAGACCCAGGCCAGGCCGTGGCGAGGCAGCAAAGCCTCACAGCCCCACCCAGTAGCTGCGTCCGGCTGCGTTGTGCACCGCCGTCGCGCGCGGGCCCGTCACCGCCCACTCGTACCAAACCTTGTGAGCCCCAACCACGCGCCACATGTGCGCCACCACCGGCTCGCCTGGCGCCAGCAGCAGCGGCTCGCGCAGGGGAAAGAATATCGGGAACCAGCTGAACATGTTGGGCGTGTGGGTGGGCGGGTGTGTGCTGAGGGTGACCCCTGGGTACAGCTCAGCCTCAAAGTAGCCACCAAAGCCGTGCAGCTCGCCGCTGCCGTCCTCAGGCCGCCGCGGGAAGGTGAGGGTCGCGGCGCGGCTGTTGTCGATGGGGACGGCGTGGTTGGGGTGCTCAAATGTGAACACGGGCTGAGGCGGGGACAGCTGGTGGTACCTGGGGGGTTGGGTTGGAGAGTAGGAACGGGGTGGCATGCAATATGCAGGTTGCTAAGTAACGCACAGGCGTAAATTGTTGGGGCGATAGAGCACACGTGCTGGGCCTTGCTCCAAACGACAGCTGCTGCTAGTGGCACCTGCACCCACGCTGCTGCTCTGACGCTGTGCATGTGTGACATGCAGTCTGCGTCCGCTGCGCTGCGCTGCCCGACCTGTGCAGCTTGACGACGTAGGGTGTCTCAAAGTGCTCCAGGTCCTTGTAGGCCCGGCACAGGTCAAAGCTGCGGCGGGGGCGGGGTATGCGGGTGTGCGAGCGCGCTCTTTGTTCGCAGGGAACGAACGCAGAATGTTAAAAGAGGATTGCGTGTGCACCACGGCGCGCCTGGCAAGGTGCATGGCGCACGGAAGGTTGGCTCAGTGCCGCAACCTGGCCCCTGCCTCGCGATGCCCTTGCGACGCAAGACCCCCGCCCCCCCCGCCCGCAGGTGGCGCGGCAGCCGGCGGCTCACAGCTTGGCCGTCGTGATGGGTGCGAGGAACGAGGTGTAGGCTCGCGGGATGCTGACACCCCCCGGGGCCAGGAAGCGCTGCGCGCCGTCCAGGCACTCTGGGCTGAGCTCGTTGTCCCCGAAGCTCCCCAGCAGCTCGCTGACAAGGATGTCAGCCTGGTGGGGGGCTGACCACGTGCGCATGTCGGCCTTCACGATGGTCACCTGCGAGCGGTGCGGGGTTGAGAGGTGTGGATGGGTGTCAGAGGGCGGTCGAAAGTGGGTGGGCAGAGCTGGGGCGGGTGCTCCGCACCCGATGTGAGGGGCACTGGTCTTGCAGGCAGGATGGACCCTGGAACCTCACCAGCAGCTACACTGCTGCCGCTCACTTGACCTGCACGCCCTAGCCTCCAGCAGTTCCCCGCCTTGCCCTGCCTGCAGCCCAACCCTCAACCCCGCTCGCACCGTGTCGGCCCAGCCCTCCGCCTCCACCATGGCCTGGATGTGGACAACAGCGGCCGGGTTCTTCTCGACAGCATACACGCGCAGCAGGCGCCCCGCCTGCGACGCCGCGCGGATCGACGCGCGCACCAGGGGACCGCGGCCTGCGCAACGTGGGTGGATGCGGAGCGGTGCGCGCAGCGGGTGTAAGTGACGTGCGTGGGGCCGAGCTGCAAAACGGATGCATGCCGCGCTCCACCTCTTGGGTGCGACAACGGCAATGAGACCAACAAGGGCGCACAGCATGCGGTGCGTGCAGCACACCAGGCCCGTATGACAGGGCTGCAGGAGGTCGGGACAAGCAGCCGCTCAACACGCCCTGGTGAGCGCAAGGCGTGTCCAGCGCCCCTCCCCTCACCTGCCCCGACCACCATGAGCGTGGTGACCTTGGTGGCGGCCTCCTCCTGCGGCACCCTGTCCAGCAGTGCGCGCCGCACCGCCTCCTGGTACACCGCGTACTTGGTCACGTCCTGGGGGGTGACGAGGGTGGGGTTGGGGTGGTGAGTGTGTGTGTGTGTGTGTGTCTGTGTGTGTGTGTGGGGAGG
>NW_014013608.1:0-625 GCF_000611645.1 Monoraphidium neglectum
CCGCCGCGGCGCGCTGCGCGCGGCGCGCGTCGTGCCAGCGCAGCACCGCATCCAGGTCTGGCGGCGGGACAGGCACGCTGGGCGGCAGCGCGGCGGCGGCCGCGATTTCGGCATCAAACACATATGCGTGGTTTGGCAGCGCATACACCGCCGCCACGACGCGAGACGCAGGGTTGAGGATGTGCGTGGCAACCACGCGCCCGCGGAGCGCCTGCGGCTGGGAGACTGCGGGGACGGCCAATCGGTGCGCGCGCGTGCACAGATGTAAGAACGACAGACCCGCGGGCGAGAGCGCTGCAGGCATGTCGCAGCGGGCAAGCGGGCTGCGGGCGTCGCCTGGCGGTGCTGCACCGGCCAGGGACGCCAACGTGTCCACGTGCATTCAGATAACCCGCCTGTCAGGGCCCTCAGCAGCAGCCCTAGACACACAGCCCCACCCAGTGCCGTGGCCTGAGCGCCGTCGACCCGTTCATTAGGGACCGCACCAATGGCCCATAGCCCGGACGCCGCCCAATGCTTCAACGCTGCTTAGCAATTCGCCTGAGCCTCACCTGCCGCGCCGCTGAGGCCGATCAGGGGCCCCGGCACAAGGATCTCGCGACCGACCAGATCCTCGGACCCGCAA
>NW_014013608.1:1023-9055 GCF_000611645.1 Monoraphidium neglectum
CCCCCGCCGCGCCCGCGTGCCCGCCCCTGCCCTCCCCCGCGGCGCCGGCGCCCCGGGGAGCGGCGGCCCGCGCGGCGGCGCGGCGGCGGCGCCAGTCAGCGAGCAGTTGCAGCACGTGCGCCTCCCACGCTTGCGCCCGCTGCCCCCTCACAACGCAGAGGGTGTCTTCCTGCTGCACCCGCCACCGCAACTGCTGCTGCTGCTGCTGCTGCTGCTGCTGCTGCTGCTGCTGCTGCTGCTGCAACGGCGGCGACCGCGACGCGCTCTTGCGCCGCGACGCGGCCGCCCCCTCCACGCCCGCGCCCGCCGCCGCGCGGCGGCCCCGCCCGCCGTCCCCCCGCGCGCCGCCGCTGCTGCCGCCCTCTTCCTCTCCCTCGCCCTGCTCCACATCCTCGGAATCCTCAAACCCTTCGTCGGGGTCCGCCGTCGTCCCCATCCCCTCCCTATCAGTCGTGTCGGCTCTGTTGGTGTCGTCACTCAATACCCCATACTTTTCTCCTCCTCCTCCGCCGCCGCCGCCGCTGATGCCGCGTCCCCATCCTGCGCCGCCCAACTCCCCGCCGCCAGGCGGCCGCACGCCGCCCTGCCCAACCCCGCGGGAGAGCCGGTGGCGGCTGCCCGCGTTGGCGGGCCAAGAGGCAAAGTCTCGGACGCGCGATCGGGCCGCATCGGCGTGATCTGAGATCCATTCCTCGATTTGTTCGAGTGGGAAGAAGAACCGCTCCCTCCAGTGCTGTGGACAGGTCAGCCACAGAAAAGGGGACGTTGAGCAACCACAGGATCAGTCGCGCCAAGGGATGTTGTCACGAACAATGTGTCGGAGCCATTTGGCTGGAGTGTTGTGCCCCCAACAATCTGCGCTGCGGCAGGCGCGAGCACGCGCGGCGCCTCACCTTGAATCGCACTGTGAGGCACCCGGCGCGGCTGCCGTCGCGCCCGACCACCGTGGCCGGGAAGAGGACGTCACCCGCTGACTCATCACGCTCGAAGAAAACGCTGCCAGGGATGAGGACCTGGGGGTGGCCGGGTGACACGCGCGTCGGTGCTTAGCAGGGATGACGTAATGCGCCCGGGCATTTGGGTCGCTGCGGGTGGCCGCGGCGCACGCGTCGCGTCCCCCTGAAACAGGAGTCTGGCGCGACTCCCGCACACCCGCTGGCGACAAGGCCGCGCCAGCCCCCACGCCCGGGCGGCGGATGGCGCGTGCGCTTGTGCTGGGCGCTGGTCCGGCCTTGGCCCCGGGGCGCGCCCTCTCCGCGGGGCGGGCTGCCGCCTCCCCGCGGAGAGGGGCGGGCCGCCGCCGCGCACCTCAGATCCCTTGAGCGCCGCGTAGCGGCCTCGGGCCGCCGCGCCACGGGCCTGTGTGAGCAGAGAGGTGGCGCGTCTTCAGCGAGCGCACGCGCGAACGCACGGACGCGTGACGGCCATGTCGGCCCGCAGACGCGTGGCAGCTTCCCCGCTTGACGCGGGGGTTGCAGCGGCAGCGGCGCCCGCCCCGCCCCGGCCCGCCGTGCGCACTCGCTTGCACGCAAACCCCTCACCATCTTCCGGCGCTTGCGGGGTGGCAGGCCTGGGGATGGGCCCGGCGGCGGCGGCGGCGGCGCGGCGGGCATTGGCGGGAGGAGCTCTATCCCGGATGTGGAGGCGGTGCGGGCCGGCTTGCGGGGCCGCTTGCGGGCGACCGGCGTGGTGTCCGCGGCGCCGGCCGCCTGCTGCTGCTGCTGCTGCTGCTGCTGTTGCTCTCCCCGCTGGTGTTCCAGCTGCGGCCGTCCTGAAGGGACCTGGACTTGCCAGCCTGGGAGAAGCTGCGGGGCGTCCCCATGCGTGGGAGGCGCCGCCAGGCCCGCGGTGCGCGGCTCCGGGCTGGCGCTGCTTGATGGGCCTGGCGGTTTCCCCTGTGGCCTGGAGGGTGGGCTGCCGCTGCTGCCCGCTGGCGTTGCGCTGGGGGGCGTGGCGGTCAGCGTGGCGCCCCTTGCGCGGAGCTGCAGCTGGGCACCCTCGGGCAATACGGGATCATCTTTGAGCATTGGGAATTTAAGCGACATTGGAACGCTGCCAATCGGCTGCAGGGATGGGGGATACCATAGCCAGGCTCCGATGCGCGGACCGTCAACAAAACAAGGTGTAAGTAGGCTTCATTGGCAATAACTTGGATTTTGTTCCTGTTTTTCAGCCGAGCGTACTCAGGCGAGATCGCGGGGGATGGCGCGTACGGTACTATCCTTTCCGATCAGGGGGGCTACAGGCCTGAAATGTTGCATGAAGATACTTGAAATTCACAATTTGCCGTGAATTTCGCCCTCACGACCTCCACTTGCTGGCACAGCAGGCGCTGAGTCGTTGCAGGCTCCTCCATGGACAAAAGGACAAGGGAGGGATACTGATTGATTGCCAGTTGCGTGCGATATTTGCACATGGGAGTCTTTGGGGAGCTGACAAGCATAAAAATATCACGTCTTTTGCACTTGCACCGTTCCACATCAAGACACGAAAAAGCCCACGCCCCAAACACAATCGGCCCACGTGAGAGCACGTGCACCCATGTGAGCGCCCAGACGGCAAGCGGCAGTGAAGTGAACACCAGGATGGTTTGAAGGCCATCGTTCATTGCTTCCACACCGACAATTGACGTGTTATCTGATATTCAAGTGGTGCGAAACACCACAACAGCCACACAAAACAACCGTGTGTATACCGTTAGTCATTGTCTGTCTCCACCCCGCTGCGCACCTGGCAAGCGCTGGGCAACCTGGACACAGGCTCCAGTGCAGCCCCCCCCTGGAACCTACTCGCCCCATTCCAATCCCCATTCACCAGCAGCAAGCCCCACTCGTCACGCACCTCTCCCTTGCCACGCCCCTTCTGGCAGCGGCCGTCGCGCAACCTCTGCGCAGCGACCTCACCAGCAAGCCAGCCAGCGGCGCAGCGGCCACCGCAGTCGACGGTTCCCCACGATGCCGGCCTGCGCTCCCTCCTCCTCGACTACCAGGGACAAGGGAGTGGCCAGGCCGTGGATTGTGGATCTCATCGCAAGAGGGTTGCACCTCGCGCCAAGGGCGGGGAGGGGAGCAACTCCCATCTGTGGCATCGACCAACGGCCCCGTGCGGTCTTGCACACGATGTCCAGGTCATTATAGCAAACCATATCTAATATTTGGCTTGGAGCAAGAATCACCGCCCACCCAGATGCCGTGCCGCGCGCGGCTTCCGCTTCCTGTGACGATTGCGTGCGCGCCGGGAAGTTCGCTGCTGCTGCATTTCCAGTCAAGATGGCTGCGCGAATGCAGCCCACGCACACAGGCACGCCGTGACCAGTGAGGACAAGAATGTACTTGTATTTGAACGATACGCGACCTTTTGCACAGCTCTTCGGCAAATCACACAGCTCGAAGAACAGCAAGACTCCGAAGGGGTCCCGAGGGGGACGAACGTCGGGGGCAATGGCCCGTAGAATAGATGTAGCTTGTTTCTTTCTAGTGGCGCTGCTGGCGTCGGGAGTCTCTGCACAGAGTTCGGACCTCACTCTGGCCCACCGCGTGCTGCTCCTAACCACTACGGAGCACACTGTATGGGCCACAAGCTTCCTGAACAACATACTGGACGGTGCGACGCCCGCACGCTCCCACGTTCCCCCTCGCCGCGCGCACCGCCCGCCGGCGATGCGAGCGACAAGTGTGTGTGGCGCCCCGGCCGGCTCCCGACGCCTTCCCTCGGCCGGCCCAAACCCCCGGCCGGCCCAAACCCCAGGGCCCCTCCCCTCCCCACACCTCTTCCACCAAACTCCCCCACCTTGAACAGGCTATGGCGTGCCCTACACCACGATCACCACCGACGCCCTGCCGGCAGCCGCGGCAGACCTTAGATCGCAGCTCTGGGACGCCTACGGCACCTCAGCCAAATTCAGCGCCCTCATAATGCACCCCGACCTGGAAAGCGGCGGCCTCCTGTCCAAGGCGCAGGCCGCGGAGCTGCGGGACTTCCAGAAGCGATCTGGGGCGCGCGCTCTCAAATTCGCGACCGACCCCGCGGCCGTCGGCATGACGGCTGCGCCGTGCTCGCGGGGGGACGGGTCGGAGGCGATGCGGTTCACGACGTCGACGCCTTTTGGCGTCAGCGGCGTCAAGGCGGACGCGGTGCTCGGTTTCTCGGGGATACAAAGGTGGGCGGGAGTGGCAATACATCACGTCACCTTACATTGGTTGACTTAACGCCATGCTTAGCCTGCAGCACGGGGGAAAGGGCCCCTGCGGCAAAGGGACAACAAACTCCCCTGGTTTTCAAATGGGGTTGATGATGTTGCTAGCAGGGGGGACACGGGAGATACAATTTGCAAAGCTGGGCGATCAGCAGGGGCGGATGGGTTTTTTGGGGTTGGTTGTTGGGGCCTTGAGGCTGCTGGGTGTGGCGCGCGTGCAAAGAAGGTCTGGCGCGTCTGGGGGTCAAGGTTGTGTGGTCTGGATGAGGGCGGGCGCATGTTGCTGCAGGCAACGAGAGAAGGGGAGGGGGAGGGGTTGCCGGGCAGCTGCAGCAGCGGCGGGCGGCCAGCAGGCTTGCACGAGGAGTGTTTTTTCGAGGCGATCTGGGGGTGTAGTTGGCTGGATCAGCCGTCGCAGCAGACGCCGTTTTTTCATCACGCAAGGCAGAGAGCTGTCAAGAGCACTCGCGGGGGCGCCACGCGCGCTCTGGCAGCAAGCTGGAGGCTCTGCAAACACGTTCTTTTCTTCTCGCGCCCCGACGCCGCCCGCGCCCCCCGCATCCGGCCGCGCCCCCTCTAGGTGCCCAGCCATCGACGGCACCGCGACCGGCAAGTGCTGCAGCAAGCCGCAGGACGCGGCCACGCGCCTCTGCGGCCCCTGCACTGTGACCGCCGCGCTGCGGGAGCCGCCAAAGGCAGCCGCCCTCCCCCGCAAGGCCGCCGCGGGCGCGGCCGCCGCGGCCGCGCCCGGGACGCTGGTCAACGGAATGCTGGTCAACCACGGCGACGGGCGGCAGGCGCTCGCGTTCACCGTCGACTGCAGCGCGGAGGCGGCGTCCTGCATGGTGCTGGGGCACTTGGGGCTGGCGTGGGCACTAAGAAACGTCATCCCGGGGCAGCGGCGGACGATCCTATCGCTGCAGGTGCGTGGGCGGGGCGTGGTGTCGTCTGGACGCCTAGTTGTGGTGAAACCAAGCGGGCGCCGCGGGTGAAAGCGGCGGGTGGTCACAGGCTGGCGGCGGGGGCGGGCGCCGCCGACGCGGCGAGCCTTGAAAGCGGGGCTGCGGGATCGGCTATGGGTTGTCTGTGCGGGCTTGGGATTCTGCATGGGGGGCCAGCAAGAACGTTGCATGGCTCTGGTGCTTTCTGGTGCTGGGCCCTTCGACATCATGCAGCCGCAGGACAGATCCGACGGGTCCGGAAGCCAGCATTCGCAGCCCTTTTGGGGCCCGCTGCGACCGGCGAAGCACATTGTGACCGACGACCGCTCCAAGGACCGCCCTTGCAGCCCCAACACCCAACGCCGCTCTGCGGCCCGAACCCGCAACAAACCCCTGCAGCGCGCTGCATTCTATAGTCGATCGTCAATTTATGCTTGTCACTCCTCTTGCTCACAGATTGACGACGTCTTCCTGTCTACGAACAACCTGATTGGCGGCAAGTACCGCTGCACCCCCGCCGACCTCCAGACCACGGCGGCCTGGCAGAACTCGATGAATGCAAAGCTGCCCCCCGGCAGCAACATCCGGCTGGATATGGTGGGTTGAGAAGGCGCCGGATCTGGCGGTTGTGCCGGTTTGGGGGTCTTCGAGAGGCGCCAGCGGCGCTCGTCCAGCTGAGGCTGCGGGAAGGGCTCACGCGTCCTCTTTGGACCCCGGATGGGAAGCGAGGCGCGGCTAAGCGCCCCTGCTGCCTCACGCCATCCTTCGGCCTGCTTCACGCAACCTCCTTTGCACTCTTCCCTCCCATCCCGACCTCTCTCTCCCTCTCACACACACACACACACACACACACACACACACACACACACTGAGCACACCCACAACCCCACATCCAGATGTTCAACGGCAACGGCGTCCTCGCTCAAGTCGAGAGCCCAGACACCGTCCAGAACGTCCCCGCCTGCTTTGAGACAGACCTATATCGCCAGCTGGGCTGCAACTGCTGGGGCGGCCTCATGGCCGCGTGCCCTGTGGACGCCAACTGGTTTTGCAGGTCGTGCACCAAGGACTGGAAGAGGGTGCGCGGCAGCCCGGGCGCGGAGTACGTCCCGGTGAGTCGGTTTTGGGGCTTCCAAGGTTGAGGGTTTAGGGTTTAGGATTGCTGGCGGGTGCGTGCGTGGCGGCGCGGGGGTGGGGTACGTCCCTATGGGCTTTCTCAGGGGACGGCCAGTGGGGCGTGGCGCTGGATTGTGCACAGGAAGGGGGGTCGAGAGGGGATGAGGGAGCCAGCTCGCGGGGCCGAGCGCGGTTCGGCGGGGCGGGAGCCCCAGCTGTGTGAGGCTAGGGGCATGCATCCTCCCTGACTGCCGCGCGGCTCCAAACGCCTCCCCGGCTGAGCCTGCACGCCCTCCCCCTGCGGGGAGCATCCTGCACAGCTGCCAACTCGACCCTGCCAAGCCACGGGGCTACGCCTTCACCCCCCCTTCAACGCCGTCCGGCGCCTTGGAACACCCCACACACGTGATCCATTGACAGCGCCCCCCGTTTTCCTCCCGTCCCGGTGATCCCTCCCATCACATGCAACCCCAGCCCCCGAGCGTGGCCAGCTGGAACGACTTCACCTTTACTAATTATGATGACCTGTACAAGACTGTGAAGACGAACAAGCAGCTGACGGACTCGTTCTTTTGGGCCTCCCACACCTTCAGCCACCAGGTGGGCGCTCCCATCATGGAGAAAATAAAGTTCCCAGCGGGAAGTCGAGGGGGTCGACTCCTCAGCAGCACGCCGCGGGACCGCCAAGCCCACCCTGCAGATGCCTTGTTCCATTGGCTCGCCCACCGAACGGCTTGACCTTGGCAACATGCTCACCAACAAGCCAACCACCCAAGCTGCCGCGTGCAAGCGTCACCACCCCCGTCGCCGCCCGTTGCCGCACCCGAACTCTAAACCCCAAACGACCCATGAACCTTCCAATGCTACCCAGATGCTGGACAACGTGACCTACGATACGATGAAGATCCAGCTGGACCTGAACCTCAAGATGGCATCAGATGTGGGTAGCGGTGGGGCAGTGCTGGTTTTGTTTGGTTCCGTGTGTTAGTACGGGCTATATTGTTGCGTGATCGGCTGACTGGTGACCTCTTAGTTTGCTGCTTTCTTGCTTGCTGCTGTGTGATTGTCGCCTTGCGCTTCGACGCCGTGTGCGTCTCAGGACGCGGGCTCTTCTGCCCCTGTTTAATCGACGTGGGCAACAATGCTTCAGCAATTACTGACTCCGTGTCCACCCCCTAAAACCCCCTGATGTCACCCCGCGGCTGCATCCCCTCCAAATCCGCTGCACGACAGATGTACCTGGGCCTGTCCAGCCGCCCCTCCTTCAGCTCTACCAGCATGGTGACCCCGGCCATCAGCGGCCTCTTTAACGGCGATGCCCTGGCCGCGATCGCAGCGGCGGGCATCACCACTGTGGTGGGGGATAACACGTGGCCCACGCTGCTGCTGAACAAGGACTCGCCCTATCACCTACTGGCGACGACGGAGGTGGGGGTGGTGTGTTTGTGTGTGTTTGCGTGTTGTGTGTGTGCATTTATGTATGTGTGAGTGAAATTGCAAGTTAAGCACAGGAAAGGAGGGAAATAGTAAAGTTCATGTGAATATGTGCTTGTGGGTGTGTGTGCTCCGTACGTTGTGTGTGCGTGTCCTGGTGTTAGTGCATGTCGATGCTTGTGAAAGTTGAGGGGGCGGAAGCTTCCAGGGCAGGGCAGGCGTCATGCCATTAGAGGGTCGTTGGGCATCTTTGCAGTCCTTTGTGTGAAACCAACACCCCAGGGCGCCCTACGCCGCGCTCCCCATGCCCTCCGCCCCTCACACCCCCCGCCGCCCTCCCCACATC
>NW_014013608.1:9251-15201 GCF_000611645.1 Monoraphidium neglectum
CCCCACATCTCCCCTCCTCCACCGCCGCAGGCAAACAACGGCTACCCCCCGCCCGGCGGCCCCGCGATGGCCATCATGCCGCGCTGGTCCACCGCGATCGCATTCACCTCCTCCACCATACAGGGTGCGCCGCCGCCGCCGCCGCCGCCGCGCGGCGCTGCCCTCCAGCCCTGCCGCTGAGCGGCTGCGCTCCGCTCCACCAGAGAGGATGCTTGCAACTGCAGGTCTTTGCTCGGAGGCTCATTTGCACCCCCTCCGATGCTGACACCGCGAATTATCCCCACTCATTGATGCTGGAAGTTACACCCACTCACAAAACTTGCCCGCACGCCCGCACGTATCACAACTGCAATCCCCCCGACCCCTCAAACGCATGCACGCGCGCATCCACCCAAAACCTGCAGAGGCTCTGGACACCTGGAACGCCGCCGCGCCGCCCGCGACCAAGGCGGCGTCGTTCGACGCGCTGCTGAAGAGCGAGGCGCACCGCGTGGTGAAGGACGCGCTGCTGGCCCTGAGGCACGACGGGCACATGTTCCACCAGGTCAGCGGCGAGAGGCGCGCTTACACACACACACACACACACACACACACACACACACACGCACACATACACACACATACACACACGCACGCGCATGCACACACACCTACACACACACGCACACACACACACACACTCATTGGCCTTGGCGGCGCTCGCGGCAAACCTTCGGACTTTTCGAGGTTGCGCTTGTGCGGGCAGGGAGAAGGGAACGAGGTTCAAATGCAAGGGAAACCTAAACCCCTTGTTTTTCCCAGCATGATCCCGCAGCATGCGGACCGCCCCTGTGACCAGGGGGCTTTCAACGTGGCCGAAGTGGTACACTCCTGTCCAACGGCCAACATCGAACACCACATCCGCTGCCTCCTCCCTCCCAGGCGAACCTGCGTGTTGCCGGCAGTGGCGGCCCAGGCAGCCTGGTCATGATGTGGGCCGAGGCGGTCCTGACGCAGCTGACGTCGTTCGTCAACTGGCCCGTCGACTCGGTCAAACTCGACGACCTCAGTCAACTCTACGTGCGGCGGCAGTCAAGGGACGACTGCAAGCTGTCGTATTCTCTTGGGGTGAGCAGGAAGGACCAAGCGGTCAAGTCGGTCACTTTGACAGCCGCGGGCGCGCCCGGCGCCGGCGGCCAGTGGTGCAGCGCGCCGCTGATTGTGCGGCCGGGCGTCGACTTGATCGACGACGGCGCCGGCGGCGCCGCGGCGAGCGGCGCCGCGAACTCGCGCGCGGCGGCGGCGACGGCGGGGGACGGGGCGCGAAACGTGATCGCCAGGGTGCCGCCGAAGGGGTCGGTCACGATGCGGGTGTCGGGGGACATCCCGTGGATGGTTATGGCGTAGTGATCTGGACGGCTGGGATCTGGTGATCTGCTGATCTGTTGTGTGGTGATCTGGCGATTCGGCGATCCGGCGCTCTGCGCCCTGCTCTGCAGAGGAGGCCTTCCTGTGCCTGTGCGGAGAGTGGCGCGCGGCCGCGCCGCCATCCCCAGAGCATCGAGACATCGACTGCCCCGATTGGCGTCGTGAGACGCCACTCTCGAGCGGCGGCGCACTGTCGCTGCCGCAGCCCCCCTCCCTTCTCTTGTCCCGCCTGGCTACCTCGGCCATACAAATTTGATTTCGAGATGCTAGTATGATAGGCGCCTGAAGGCAGATGCTCTGAACCACTGCATTCACCCGCTTGGCGGCGGCGGCGCGGCGCCGCCGTGGTGGCTGCTGCTGGCGGGCGCCGCGGCGCGCCGCGGCGGTCTTGGCCCTGGTCCCGGCCCTCTACGCGCATCGCACACCACTTTTGTTCCCAACGGCCGGACGCAGCGCTTGCCCTTTGCGCGCTAGCGTCTCCCGCCCCCAATCAGCTTGTTCACCCAAGGGGGCGCACGCACCTTGTTGGTTTCGGTCCTCTAATTTAGGGTCTGGTTTGCGCCTAGGCTGTGCTTGGGTTCTAAACCACAACGAATGCCAGGGCTTTGAAGTTTGGTGCAGGGGCCCCCATCAAACTTTGGGAGAGCCGCGGTTAGCCCTCGGTTTTGCACCGACGTCGCTCCCTTGCACAGGACCGCCTTGCACATAGGGCAGCGCTGAGTCAGCAGCGGCCCGGCTATCCCTCTCTTGCCTTGCCTGGCATGCGGAGGCGGCACCACCAATAAAAGGGGCCCCCCGCGCCCACGAAACCGAACCACTTCCCCAGCAACCCTGCGCGGGCCCCGCCTGCTGGCAGCGGCTCAGCTTAAGCTGCCGCAGCACCGAGCCACACGCGTGAATGCAATGCTGCACCCTGATCTTTGGATTTGTACTTCTGGTTCCAGGGATCTGGTATTTGGCGGCCTGTCACGTGCACCGACCGCATTCACTGCATCCTTTTTGGGCTTGGTGCTGCGGAATTGCTGTGACGCAGCCGCGTGTCCTTGCTTGCAGCAAGATTTCGAGCATACACACCTCCAGAGCGCCTGCACCGGGGCAACACATTGAAGATCTGATCGCGATCTGATCTGGTTGGTTGATCTTGCAAAGTATCAGTCTTCTTATTCATATGTGCATCATATCACCAGTCTCGCTGGCAGCAGCCGAGAGGTATGTGCGCCCACCAAGATTGTAACCTGCCAGGATGCCGCATCTTTGACGGCTCAATTCCTGCCCGTCACAATGAGTCGTACAGCTGCTTGACAACCCCTCTACTGCAAGCAAGTAAACCACTAGATTACATCAGCCGCTTTGCCCGCTGTCCACTAGCTGAGCGGACCATGGATACATCCAGTTTCCTGGCGGCTTGCCACAGCTCATCTCATGAAGCTGAGGAGCTTTAGCCGAGGAGCTTTACACAGCGCAGCAGCAATGCACCCTTGCACCCAGACTCGTCTGTTGATGCCCGAAACAAGGCGTTGCATGCGTTGAGTTTGCCCGGAATACCGTATCTTTCCCTCAGCAACAAAAGCAAGTCCATGGCCGCAATGGCAGCGATCATGGCACGCTTTGCAGCAGAGGGTGCCGCGTTCCCTTGCTGGCAAAGAGATTACCATTTCCCCCCCACCCCCCACACCAGGCGGTTGTCTCTCAACTCCACACCTCAGCAGGCGTGTATCTTGCAGATGCACAAGCAGATGGCTGGGGCTTGATTGGAAGCCTCACAGCCGGCACCTTGAACACAACTAACGGACGCCTGAGCTTGCGTGATCAGGCGGGCACCTTGCCTTTGCGGGCGGCGTACCATTCTGCCCACTCTGAGAACTCGATGAGGCCGTCGCTGTTGCGGTCCATGGCCTGTGGTCATTTAGAGAGGTGCACATCCAAGGTTATGTTGAGCTTGTCACAGGCGAGATCACAAAAGTGGCATAAGCGTTACGGGAGCACAGGCAGGGAGATGGGGATGCAGGCAGCAAGAGGGTGGAAGGCAGCCAAAGTGGCGGTGGTATGCAGGAGCGCGGCTGCTGCTGCTGGTGCCTGGCAAGCGCTTTGCATGGTTCGTCGTCGTCTTGGCTGCCAACCAGTCCGGCAATTTGACGATGCCACACACACGAGGAGCCTGGACGCTTGTGTAACACGAGAAAAGCTGCTCAGCCAGGGATGCGGAAGACACGATATTTGCTGTTCCCACCTTGAGCGCCGCGTTGGCCTCCTCTGGGGACAGATCAATGCCCAGCTGCCCGGCCATTGACCGAACCTCGGACGCGTCCAGCCTGCCACAAGGTGGGCGGGCGGGGCACGCGCGAGGGCCATCCCAGGTCCCGAATGAGGGCACCAACACACACGCCGGCGGTGTGCGCGCGGATCTGATAGGGGTGCTCCTGCCCCCGTGCTGTTGCCCCTCACATCGTCATCATGTACATGTCTGTGGCGCAACGCATTTTTGTGGTAAGCCTGCACCTCCACAATATTGAATGTAGCAGGAAATATTGAAGTCAATACCCAATCAGGGCCGACAGCACGGCAGCCTGTCTGGGTGCAGCAACAAGGCAGACGGCAGGGCAAGCCATGAAACACCTGTCGATCCGTGCCGGCTTAACCTCAAGCGCCCTTGTCACCTGCTGTCGTCGTTGATGTCGTAAGTTGCAAACTTGAGGGCCAGGTCAGATGCCTCTGACTGGCTCATGCCCAGCTTGGAAGCATCAAAGCCCTGCTTCTCACTCCTGAGGAGAGCGGGTACATGAATCAGGGAATGAGACGGAAGTGAGGCAGAGATTGAAAACATGCACACGCATTGGGCATCAAGAAGTGTCCTGCGTGGGCACAGCCTGGCGAAAGGCCACGCAGGCGAGTTGAGCGCGTGAAACCTTCCGGCTGCGCACACGGGCAAAGGACACACGGGCACTCGCATCTCAGACCCGCAGCTTGATGCTGTAAGCAGCAGCCTCTTCTCCTTCCCCCAGCCCCCCCACACAAGACCACATGAATTGCATGCCCAGCAGGACGCCCCCCCGCGCACCTGGAGAGTGTGAGCAGCACCGACAGGTTTGACAGCGTGTCCTGGCCCTTGGCGCCCCCAGGGGTGTCCAGCATCTTGGCGATCGCGTCCAGGGCCTGCGGGGAGGGGGGGGGGGACATCGTCAAGGTGACATCAGCATGACATCAGCACGATGCAGGCAACACCTCCCCGTGCCGGCTTTGAGCCTGCAATGCGCATACAGACACATGCACGCACGCACGCACGCACCCAAGCGTGCACACACACACACACACACACACACACACACACACACACACACACACACACACAGACACACACACGCACACACACACACACACACACACACAAACATGTGCGCGCGCGCACGTACGCACACTCTGTCTCTGTCTGTCTGTCTGTCTGTCTCTCTCTCACACACACACAAATAATCGAGACTGCACACTCCATGTACAAACACCAAGCCAGCGCACGCGTCCGCCCACCTGCGACACCTTGATCGCGTTGGCCGCTGCCTGCGCCTTGTCCACCAGCGCGATGCCCGTCGGCTGCGCTGTCTCCCCTGCGACGCGCTTGAGGGCGGCGTAGAAGCTGTCCACGCTCATGCCCATCTTGGCGGTGGTCGTGAGGATAGCCACAAGGGTGGCCTGGGGCGGAGCGGCGGTTTGGGTGGGGATTGGGGGTTTGAGGTCGAGTGGGGTGAACAGGGATGTGGGAGGGGTCTGGGATGGATTTGGGGTTGAGAAGGGTCGGGGCTGAAATGGGGGTCGGAGGAAGCCCTGGGTCAGGGGTCAGGGGGTGAGGTGGGGCGGAGGGTGTTGGCTCTGCGTGAAGACGCAGTTGTGGCCCTGCATTCGACTCGCAAGTCCCCCTGCGAGTCGAATGCAGGGCCACAACTGCAAACTCAGGTTGCATTGGCAGTGGCAAGGGTCCCAAGGCGCTATCGGCGCCGAGGGCAATGGGGTTTTTGGGCAGCAGGGCACGTCTAATGCACTGTTGACATGCCAAGGTCGACGCCTGGAGATAGAGACCCACCAAATCAAAGAGTACTCCCACAGCAAAGTAGCCGGCCAGGACGCTGCGTAGTTTGAAAGAATGTAGCGAGGGATTGCAATCACGGGGCAGGCGGTGAGGATGCAAATCCTCTTGTGTGCGCTGTGTGCTGTGGCTGTCGGAGCGCACGTCGCACCGCGGCGGGCAGGGTGCAGATCACTCCATGTACTTTTGCCGGTCAGCATAATTGAGAAGCGGCAGCCTGGCAGCCACTCACTCTAGGGCGATGACAAGGACGCCCTTCCCAAAGAAATCAGGGCCCAACCTGCAGCAGGAGGGTAAAGGGAAGTTGCCAATGTGAGAGTGCAGAGTTCAAAGGTACCCGCTGGTGAGAAGCCAAAAGGCTCGACTGCCCGGCAGGTGACTGGCCATACGGGAAGGATGGCTGGCGCCACTCCTGGGGTGCAGGGGCGGGGCTGCACTTTTGTCAACGCGTGCAGCCCTGTCTGCGGG
>NW_014013608.1:15671-37176 GCF_000611645.1 Monoraphidium neglectum
ACGCGTGCAGCCCTGTCTGCGGGCGGCAGACAACCGCCCCTGCCTTGCATGGCACCAGAATTCCAGGGCCATGCATGTGCAGTTCTCCTGCTGACACAGGGCTAAAGATGCATCCGGAAACAAACATCAATCCAGGATCTCAAGGGCTCACGAGAAATATAGGGCGCTGGTCCAGATTGAGTAGGTTGCAGCCGCATCAATCAGGGTCTGTAAAGCAGGGCGTCAGAGATTGGCAAGAGAAGGGTTATGCCTAACATGCAGCGGATGAGATGCGGTCACTTGCGCGGCGGGCCAACCATGCCGCCCAGTTCGGGCGGTGAAACACAAGCATAGGAGCTGTGGGCCCCAGGGCGCCCTTGCGCCCCGCCCCGACCCCTCTTGGCACGGCCCTGTCCGCCCCGTTCCCCCCGCGCCGCCGCCGACGCGTCGGCCGCAACGGATTCTACACCCCTGCAAATCGCCGCCAACGCGGCCTCTGCGCCGATCCCGCCCGCGCCTGCAGCCCCGCCCTTGCCCTTGCCCTGCCCGAGTCCCTGCCCCCCAGCGCCTGCGAGCTCGTCCGCACATCACCTGCAGGACTGTTCCGAAGATGGGCACAGCCGACTGCTTGAGGAAGAGCTTCTGCAGCGCCCCAGGGTCATCCGCAACGCCGGCCTCCTCCCACTTCTTCACGACCTGCTGCGCCACCTCCTTCTTGATGCCGCCCTACATTATATGTGATATGATGAGTCGGAATGATATCCGTTGTATGGGGTTGCGTGTGAAAGAACATTTGTGGACATCACTGATACATTGGGTCCGGCCGGTGGTCAGTTGGGGAGGTGGTGTGGTGGTGGTGGTGGAATCTTGCTAGCCATGCGCCGGTAGGAACGCCGGCCGCTCTGCGCTGACACGCACCGCGCCGCACCGCACCGCCGACGCCGCTGATGCTGTAAGGGCTGCCGGCGCCTGCCGCTGCTCTCGCCACCGCCTCGCCCATTGCCACCCGTTGAGACGGCGGCGCCGGCGGCTCGCCGCAGGGGGTGCCTCGCAGCTCCCCCTGCCTTCAAAACGCCACCCCGTCAGATTGCACCTTTTGCAGGGCAGCCATGAATTCTTCGATTTTCTTCTCAGTCTTCGGGTCTTTTGTACCGTTGCCATTGCCATCGCCCTGCGCGCAGACATGGAGTGGTGCCAACGCGTGGGGTGGTGCATTGCTCGTGCGCGCCGACGCGTTGCGCCATCGCTGCCAACACCCATCCCGACGGGAGGCGATACATCGTTACAAGTGGAATTAAAACCTGCATTTGGTCGCTTCGCAGACCCACATAGGTGCCACCGATGGGTGGGCGCCGCTGTGAGCGGGCGTGACACACCACCCCTCACCGCTGCTGCGACGACGCGGCGCGCACGCTGCACGCGAGCCCCGACCGCCGGCAAGGAACGCCTGGTGATCGTTCCAGTAGGCGCGACCGCCTTGAATGAGGTCTGCAGCATCATGTCGTTGCTGCGCTGTCTGATGAGAGAAGTGATGTAGAAAATACGCAGCAGCGGAGGAAGAAAACTGAAACAGTTGCAACGTGATAGTTTGCAAGAAGTATCATAAATCCACTGATGAAACAACGGGCTCGATCTTTCATCAGCAGTCTCTGGATGGATCCCGGAGACTGGCCTTGTGATTACGCGACCGCTTCAGAGGTGACAAGCTCTTGCAACGTGGTCATTTGTGCAGTACATGTACCGCTTATCCCTTGGCATGATGACCCCCCTGCTCACACCCATCTATGAACCAAGTGTTGACTCATTGACTCGCTGTCCATGCCGGCTGTGGGCGCCAGGGGCCGAGCTGTGTGAAAGCCCAAGGTTCAGTGCCACATGGGCCACTAAACACAGACATGCAGCACTCCTTCCCATTCACAGATGCTGTTCACTTGCATGCGCAGACACACGACCCATCTGACGTGCAGCGTACCACCAAAACAGTGAAGGCTGCGACCCACAAGACCAGCAAGGGCTGCGGACGACGCCAGGCGCTGTATTGTGAGGCCGCCCTCAAGGCACCTCCTCCTGCTTCAGGCCGCCCTCCTGCCCATCAATCCACTCGACGATATCAATGAAACCCCCAAACTGCGCGAGCCGGCGGCACGCGGCCGCGTCCCAGGGGCAGCCCGCGCCGCGCGCGTAGCGCAGCACGCGCAGGTGCCCGCCCCCCGCCGCCGCGGCGCACGTCTTCTCGTCCCAGGGGCAGCCGTGCTCGTGCGCATAGCGCAGCACGTCCAGGTGGCCGTTCTCGGCGGCCAGCCAGCATGTGTACCCCTTCCAGGGGCAGCCAGCCTCTCGGGCGTACCGCAGGGCTGCCAGGTGTCCGCCCTCCGCCGCGGCCATGCACGTCCGGTGGTCCCAGGGGCAGCCGTGCTCGTGAGCGTATCCCAACGCCGCCACATGGCCATTGCGGGCCGCGCCGTCGCACGTGGACACGTTCCATGGGCAGCCGTGCTCGTGCGCGTAGCGAAGGACGTCGACATGGCCGTGTGTCGCCGCCAACTGGCACACCAACGCGTCCCAGCGGCAGCCAGCTTGGTGCGCGTAGCGGAGCACGTTGAGGTGGCCGTTCTCCGCGGCCTGCCGGCACGTCGCTACATCCCAGGGGCAGCCGGCCTCGCGGGCATAAACCAAGGCGTCCAGGTGCCCCCCAATCGCAGCCGCCTCGCAAATGCTCGCACTTCTCGGGCAGCGGCCCGGCCCCAGCATCCAACGCAGCTCTGCCAAGTCGCCGGCGGCCGCCGCGCGCAGCGCCGCGATCGTCCGCTGGCTGGGGGTGAGCCGCGGCCACGCCTCGCGAACGCTCCACGCGGGCGGCATGGGGCCCACGGCTGCGCTGGTCGCGGCGAGCCCGGCGACGAATCGCGACACAGGCAGGGCCCGCGCCCGCGCGGCGGCGCGTCTTGGCTCCGCCCATGCCCTCCAGCGGTGCGCGAGCCGCGCGATCGTGGTGCACTGCTCCACGGGCGGCAGGCGCTCAAACACGAGCCCCATGATATCAACGTGCACCTCCAGCGGGGCCAGCTTGGCCCTTGTTGTGCGGCGTTCTGGAACCTGGAGGGAAGGTGGTACGGGTGCAGGAGATGGGGCTGAGGCTGCCGTTGGATGGCTGCATGTGCGCGTCTGTAGTGCAGCAGGCGCACACACAAGCGCAATACTGACATGTTGACCCGCCGATGCGCGGATGCCGCAACCACTGCATAGCCGTGCTTTCCCCTTCCACCCTTCCAATGACCTTGTATTCTATTTGATATGCTGCTCGCGCCTTGACCCTGTCCGGCGTAGATCACGATGTCACCGACATTTTCTCACGCTGTGCTTGCACAGAAGACAACACGACGTGTATGGAAATTTCACTTATGATGACATGCTACGGTACATCCCTGTCGGCTCTGCGGCGTGCGAACAGACAGGTGTTGGTGGCCCGTTGGCTGTGCCACTGGTGCCCCTGAATCGCCGATCTTGACCAGCGGTGACACCCCAACGTGATGCAATGCCAGACATGCACAAGCAAATTGGGTGCAGCCACCCCTCTGCATAAAGATGATGCATGGCTGACAGCATGCGCCTGCATGCTTGCTGCCACGGCGTCGGATATTGCAAGGTGACCTGCAAACACTAAGCCTGCCCATGGCTTTGCTCTCTTATCTGTGTGCGAGCTGCCAGAAAGAAAGAATGCTTGTGGAATACCAGCCTTTAAAGCATACGATAACACAGTGATACACCATATCTCTGGAGCAAAGCGGCAAGGCGCCATGACGGCAGAGATTACCAGTGTATGCAAATCCTGGCCAAGCCCTACACATCCGCCCCTGCCTCGCCGCCGCTGCTGCCGCGGCCGCCGCCGCCGCCGTGTGTCCTCCATCCACCACCACTGGGCCCCACCGGGGCTCCCGGACGCGCCAGTGCCGCTGCGGCCGCGCGGTATGCCTTCGTGGCGGCCTCCTTGGCGCCCTCCGCACCTCGCCTGGCATTTGCACGCATGTTGCGAGACATGACATCAGCAGCCGGGTCCCGGTTCGGATCTGCCCCTGCAGCTGCCGCCCAGATTTCGTCTAGCATTGGCAGCGAATCCAGCACAGCCGCGTGGCGCCGGCCCAGCTGCCGCATCCGCTCCTCCGCCTGACATGGGGCATTTGGGAGGTGCACGTGCATACATGAAATGTGCAATTTTGGATGGGAAGAAACAAGACATAAGCAAAGTCTCTAATGACGGCTGCCAGCTGACGCGCCCACAGGATAGCATGTGCGTCTGCACAGGATCACACCCTTCTGTCCAGCTCACGCCACCACATTGCGCAACCCATGGTGGTGACTTCCATTGGTCAGAGATTGTCATCTGCATGCAGGTGCAACCTGCAATATGCGATCTGCGATCTGCGATCTGCAATCTGTGATCTGTCACTCACCCAGCCGTACTCTTGTAGCAGCTCTGCAAACGCTTCTGCGTCCAGTACCAGCAGGCTGCAAGCCGACAGCGCGCGTATGCAGTACAGGCACGGCCATGCCCGCGCGCTGAAACCAGACTCGCGGCCCCATAGCGCCGCCAGCCGCGGCGGCAGCTCTGCCAGCGGCGGGACGGGCAGCAGCGCCTGCGGTCGTCGGCGGGGCCGGGTATGAGACCGAATAATTGATATTTCCCTCGGGCCATGGGCGCCCGCGCAGTGAGGATTTGTGAGCGCGTGGGGTTCCGCTCCAAAACAGTTACCTCAATTTAAAGCGCGCCGCGTGCCCGGAACCAGGCCCTGTTTGTGTTGCTGCACGGACAGGACCCCGCACTCGCGCGGCGCCCAACCCCACGAAAGTCAACACAAGTTGGTTGCGCGTCCCGCCCTCTCGCCCTCACCGGCTCCCCGAACGAGTCGCCCGCCGCCAGGGTGTCGACGAGCAGCTTCCCCAGGTACACGTCAGCATAGCCCCGGGTGATGAAGTACAGCTGCTTGTGGCATGTTCCTGGGATCACGATCAGCTGGCCTGCCATTGAGGAGGGGCCGACCCGTCAGCAAGGTGCGGAGAGTCAAGGTGCAAAGATCGGGTTTGGGGTGGGTGCCAGTTGGCAGGGGTGTGGGACGGCGGTGCAGCGGTGGCTGACGCTCAAGGTTTCAAGGAGCTACCTGTGGCTCGCGGCATTCTGAGCGAGCCTGCGGCAGACATATGCCGCGCTTGGACCAGCTGGCGTTTGGGGACGAGCAGCGGCGGCAAGCAATCAGTGCAAGGCGCTGATGACGTCTTGCGAGCCTCTAACAACAACCAAGCACGCACCGCACAACGACATCCAAGGCAACCCTCATTCACCCGCACGCACTGCAGTGAGTGGCTGCCGACCAACGACGACAGCCCCAGGCGCTGACATCACCGCACTCACCTTCTGGCGCCACCTGGTGTTCCACGAGCAGCGCAGTCCGCTGCAGCAGCTGCCGGCTGTCGCGCAGGACGGGCAGGCGGGACAGCGCCTGGCTGACGCTGGCGAGGGCGACCTGGGTGGGAGGGGGCGACGAAGGGATGAAGGGATAAATGGACTCCAGGCGGCAGGGGTTGGTTGTCAACGAAGCGATTGCTTAATTTGACAAATGAATTGAGTTAATTTGATGTGTCACAATTGCAGGCCACCTTGTTTCTTGAAGCTGAAAAGCACGGCAGAATGGTGCTGGTCAGTTTGGGGCCGTCAGGAGGCCCGTGCGCCAGAGGCGGAGCGAGAAAGCTTGTCTTCACGACGAGACCGTCAGCCGCACCTGCAGCCGCAGCGCGGGGGCGAGGCCCTGCATGAATGCGCCGCTGTCCTGCGTGTTCTCGTCGTGATGCTTCAGCTTCAGGTATGACATCACCGCCTGCTTCAGCGGCGGCGGCAGGCCGCGGCGGTCGACCTCCCTTTGGGCCTGCGCCGGGGACAGGGAGCGAGAGCGGGGCACGAGCCGGGCGTATCAGTTGGGAGAGCAGCCAGCGTGCATCAGCACCAGGTGTCACAGGCAGGCGCGGGCGCCGAGGAGCTAGGGCGGCAGAGCGCACCAGGGTCTCTGGGCCTCGCGTTTTGTGGAAACGCCGGGAATCGCCCTGCTGTGGGGTGACAACCGAACATGCGCAAGACAGGGTATGAGAAACACAGCGGGTGCCTCGCCTGCATTAGTAGCGTTTTGTGGCGGGCCTGCGCCGCCAGGAACTCCAGGATTGCTGATAAGATGAAGCCATTGACAGTGGCCCAGCCCCTGGGGTAGGCAACGGGGTCAGGCGGCCCGTGTCAAGGGGTGTTCAAGTGGTGGCAAGGGGACGGACGGCGTGCGGCGCTCATGCAATCCATGTTGTGGAAATCGCGTGCGCTGTGGCACAAGTATAAGGAGCTCGGGCACAGCGGGTTGTATGCAAAGTGCATCAAGAACATCGACCGATGACACACTATGCCAGCAGAGGATACGCTGCATGCGGCTGGGGCTGCAGTTGCCCAAGGACAGCACCGGCATGGACCCTGCCAGCGAACTGGTCAGAAAGCAACGAGATGCTCAGAGAGAAGCCTGCAGCTGAGCTCCTTATCCAGTTTCAAACAGCACTCAACCCACGGTCAAAGGGCCAGGTTCACTTGATCAAACTCACGCCGCCATGGTTATCATCTCGATTGTCCAGAGCACCGCCTCTGCGTATGTCACTGGCGGATATGAGCCATAACCCAGGCCGATCATGGCGCTGGTGACGGAAAATACTCCCCTGTGTGTGCACGTTGCATTTTGTGTGTGTGCGCGCGCTCAAAGAGATGTCGAGAGATTGTTTGATTGCTTGATGCAAGGATGTGTGTGCAAGTGATTGTGAGTGGATGGGCATATTTGTTCTGCGCGTCCATTGCATTTAGATGCTGTCATGCCCCACAAAGACACGCACACGGGCCTCAATCAGTCTTTGGCAGGCACACTGCTGTAATTGACTGCACCAAGGCGAGGGGCCTCAGACGTGCAGCAGCGCAGCGCGACCGACCCACCAGGTCCACGCCTCGTACACGTGAACGGGCCCGTCCAGCAGCTGCAGCTCCACAGGCCAGGTCTTGGGCGGGAAACCCTGGAGACGCCAAGGCGGTGGAAGGGGGTTGCCGGCGTCAGCGTTTTGCTCCAAAGCCGCATTCGAATCGAAGGAATAATCAAAGCAAGTTCGGCGGCTGCATGCGGCTTCCATGGAATCCCTATGTACCAATACAAATATGGCAGGTGATCTGCCCGGCCTGTGTTTAAGATTGCACACAGCAGACAGGTTGAGGCCCGCACGCGGGTCTTGGTGGAGTGCGGTACGCCAGGTGCCGCCCACCTGCACGCGCAGCACGAGCCACAGCGCACAAGCAAAGTAGTGCAGCGACAGCAGCAGCAGGGACGCTGATATCACCACCAGCCGCATGGAGTAGTTAAAGTTGTTGGAAAAAAACGGCAGCAGATTCACGACGCGGAAGGGGTCGCCGTGGGCGCGGCGGGTGATGGCGAAGACCTTGAGCATCCTGAGCGGCGGCAAAGGGTAGATCGTGGCAGCTACATCATGTAAGGAGGGCTGGTGAGCAGCATTGACGCCGACAGAGGATGGAACGGCTGTCAGCACGTGTGAAGCCTTAGCTCGAACTTGCTGGAGATTGTGACAGCCAGCATGGCCAGCAGCAACAGCAGCCCTCGTTGGAATGCCGTCATGCGATGACATCAGGATGACATCACCTGTTGAGGTATCCAGCGTTGAAGCTGTCCAGGCTGCGGTCTGCTGCCAGCACGATGCACTCAAGGGGCAGCGTGGACACAACGTCCAGGAGCAGCCACCCCTTGGCGTAAGTCAAGAAGACGATCTTGAAGTCATAAGAGTACTCCACCTGTCAAGGTGGTGACGGGGAAAGACCATAAAACGAGGCGTCGTGGAATGGTCACAGCATTCTCTCAAGGGCGCTGAAGTCGGGGCTGCGTCGCATCGGTGTCAAAACTTAGGCGGCTAAGACGAGGCAGCTTGCAAGAAGCGGAGCCTCGCAAAAGCGCGCAGGCGCGATCGCGCCGACTGAGGCAGCAACCAGTTGAACGCACCATGCCTGTTTCTCTGTTGAAGCGACGGACGCCAGTCAGGAAGTTGAGTACGATGTCCAACTTTGGAGTAATATGGTTTGCGATGGGATAGGATTGGGTGGAACGAGGTGGGATGAGTTTGGGCTTGCAAATGCTCCCGTCGTAATTAAAACCAACGGTTTGTCGGCCAGGCCCAGGCCGCACACTTTTGAGGAGTGCGCACCCCGCCGCTGCGCACACTGCAGCGCGGGTCAGACGCTTCGACCTCCTGGCGAGCTGGCTTTGTGGGTCAAAGCCTCCACAGAAAAGAGGCCACTCACACCCCTTCCCCCCGTCCATCCGCATGATCATCGCTGAGCCTCCCCTTAGGTGTCACGGACGGACGCACCATAAATGCTGCATTAGTAAGCGTCAGGAACTGCACGCTCATCGCCGGCTGCGGCGGCGCATGCGGCCCCGCCGCCGCCGCAGGCTGGTGGCCTGAAAGGAACACACACTCTGTCGCCGGCGCATAGAATGCGATCAGGGCCGGCACGTATATGATGAGCGCGGCAGTGAAGACGAGCATCAAAATGTCCCAAAAGAGTCTGAAAGGGCCATCGGGGTTGATCATGTACCATGGAGCCTTCGGGGCACCCTTGGGAGGCAGTTGAGGGCGTTGGGGAGGAGGAGGCAGGGCAGCCGTGTGCTTTCGTGTGTGCAAAACGCAACACACACGGCTGCAGCAGCTGTACGTATGCATGTGTGCACATGCACACGTGTATATGAGGATGACTGTGTGCAGATGTGTGCATGCACAAGTGCGCCGAAAAGTGTGTGTGTGTTTGTGTGTGCTGTCGTGTTGTGTGTGTGAATGTACTCGCACCCGTGCTTGTGTGCACCACCTGCTTGCGTGTGCGGCGAGCGCACCTGCAGCAGCGTCTCGTAAAGCTCCCGCGCCTTGGGCTGCGAGTGCGGCCGCAGGTCGCCCGACGTGAACGTCAGCGGGCACAGCGCCTCCTGCAGCAGGCGCAGCTGCCGCCGCGGGTCGCGCCGCCACGTCGCGCTCAAAGCATAGTCCTCCCCGACACCGCCGCCGCTGGGGCTGCCGCCGGCCCCGTCATCGCCGCCGTCGCCGTCGTGGTGGTGGTCGGGCGCAGCGTCGACAGGATCTGGCATGCTGCCTGCGCGCTCCAGTATGCGATGGTGGTCTTGCTCCTCCCACATGGGGACGCGCGACGAGAGCGCATGCACCAGGCGCCGCTGCGCCTGAAGGCTTGGCCGCCCCATCCGCGGCGCCATTGATGCTGCTGCGCGCTGGTGATGTCCCTGCTGCTGGGCTCTGACTGGCGGCACTGCGGGCGGCACACGCCGTCCAGCGCAGTATATGTCCTGCTAGTAATGCAAGCTACGCTGCCATTACGAGCATATTCTCGAGTCGTCTGCTGTAGGGGAGAATGAGCGCCAGTGTTTCCGGGTCATTGGCGAGATCGTTGCGCCGTCCAGCTGCATGATTGCTACAGGATATCGGTTCAACAGACACACACAATGTAACGCTGAAGTGGCTGCGGACGCTTGGTGTAACCCCTTTAGCCGAGAGGCACATAGGGCTGATCGTGATGCGTTCACGACACACACTTGAAAGGGGGGGCCAGCAGCTGGTGGGAAGGTGAGCGTTGCGCTTTGGGCTACTCTATTTGGCGTCTACGGGCGAGCTTGTGGACTGTACTGTAGAAGCGCCATATTGTTTCGAACACCATCATGCACGTCGCGGAGCGACACGCTGCAGCGCGGCTGGGGGGCCAGGTGGTGGGATACGGGTTGACCGCTTTCACCTTCATACATGCTGGCTTGGACTGCAGAGAAAGATTCACCAGGACGGGTTGGCAGGTGCCATAGCCTACGAGATGGTTTGATTCTAAGCGCAGCATTGCACAAGAAGGGGCCCACAGCCCTCCCGTTGCTGCTGCTGGGACTGTGTCTTGCATCCCTCACCCTGCAGCACCTGAGGCCCAGGCATGCGCAAGAATGTTGTGCATACCCTCACTCAAAGCCCCCGTGTGGCGAGCGCAGGAAGGCGACCTGCAGGGCAGGCAATGTCCCACGGGTGCGGTACAGCGCTGCAGACCACATGCAGGGCGAACCACAGGGCTACAAGGCGAGGGGCGGCACCATCTGGGCCCACTTGTGCTTGGGGTGCTGGCCGGGTTGGCCAGCAACAGTGAGCCTTCCAGCCCAAAAGCAAGATCGGTCACCAGGAGCTGGGGGGGAGGGAGGTGGGGCGGCAGCGCCGATGGCGTAATCAGCAGGCCGCTTCTCTCAGTGCAGGAACAAGCGAGGGTTGGGCCAGCAGCGGCTGACACCCCACCTGCACCCGTCGGCAACAACTTCCAGCCCCCCCTCCCTCCAGGCTCCACGCGCTGCCATTGACGCCGGGTGGACCTAGCCGTGCCTTGCAAAAGGCAAACGAAGCAGCTTTAGCGGCGCAGCGCCATAGCATAAGCAGGAGCGGAGTGCATTGCCTGAACGGAGCACGGGACTTGGGGGGCGTGCAAGCTACCAAAGGCGATCAGCGGCAAGCATACTCAAAATGCCTGCGCCAAATTTCGTTTATTTGTGCCTATGGCTGCCTCTTCAGAAGGCGGCCTCCAAGCGCGCATGTTGCTTGACTGGAATCAGTCAAGAATACAGGTCTGCCGCACCGGAATGCAGGTCCACAGGCAATCAGTGGAGGCGGCCGAGTCAGTGGCGGTCAGCAGGTCAGGGGCGGTCTAGTCAGGGACGCAGCACGCGGCCTGGTGGGCCTTGGTGCGTGGCTGCTCGTGCAGCCGAGTGTCTATAAGCGTTGTTTTATGGTCACAACTTGAGGTCCTAGCGCATGGCGGCAAGTATGTACCGTATGCGAGTGCGAGGACAACCGCGGCCCACGCCTAGTGTCGAGGATGAGAGGAGTGACCAGATGACACACACACCCGCTGTCTGCTTGCCTGCCACTTAGGATCATGAGGTGTTCGCAAGACTACACGAGTTATTGGAGGTATATCGTATCGTGTCCACGTCGTACAGTCTGCGCTGCGAGACTCGTGCTTGGTTCGCACCGTGGGTGAGAGATTCAGAGTCATCTCGCTGTCTGTCGCCCCACGATGCTGCTGAGCCAGCGTAGATGTCCAGCTTTGTCGTGTCAGCCTTCACGAGCAAACGACCGGAGCCTATGGAGGCGCGCCACCGCCCGACGAACCGCGCCGCTGCGTCGCCCGCTCCAATGGCGAGCCCGTTGGTGCCTCTGCCGCTGAGCCAGGCGGCGGCCTCGGCAGCCCAGGGCCAAGCGAGGCGCCATGTGGGCAGCCCGCGAGCCAGCCGCGGCATGCAGGGGCCAGCGACGCAGCCGAGGCTGGTGAACCAGCGGCACCAGACTGCGAAGCCCCAGGAGATGGGCCGGGCCCTGAGGACATCCGTGCCCTCGCCGCTGAGCTGCAGGATCGCGGCACCGCCCTGCGTGAAAGCCTGCTGTCCCGCGGCCTGATCGACGACCGCGGCGCCGCCGTGCTGGACTCCTACGCCGACCTACAGCGGCGCGCCAACGCCTTCTTGGCTGACGGCTGCGATGCGGTCGCCACTGCGGGCAGCAGCACAGGCCTGGAAGGGGACGGGGGCGGCGGCGGCGGCGAGGGGAGCAACGGCGGCTCTGCGGCCTACCGCTTTGTCACAGATTTTTTTGAGGAGCTCGACAAGGCAGGGCTGGACAACATCAGCATCGGTGGCGCCATCCTGCTCTGCGACCCGCTGACGCTGTTTGGGATGCAGGCAGGCAGCGGGAGCGCTCAGCTGCTGTCTTTGTCCCTGGCAGCCGCGCTGGAAGGCCGGTTGATGGCGGCGCTGCAGGAGATGCCGGACTGCTTCCTGCCTGCCGAAGGCATCAGGTCGGTGGGCAGGGCACCCGCGCACAGGCTGTCGGGCATTGGGCATGGCGGCTTACGTGTGTCAATCCAGCAATAGATGTTTGTGTCTGACGGCTGACACAGTTCTGGGTCGTCAGCGTTCTGGGTCGTCAGCGTGCATCTCTGCACCCATCAACAAATGTGACACCTCAACCCTGCACCGACCGCTCGCAATCTGCCGCATCGCGCGCTTGCGCAGGCATGCGCTCATTTTTACGTCCGGACTCTTGCATGCTTGGGTTTTTGCCGCTTGCCTCGAGGGTGCGTCGCCTTTTGGCACCACGCCACAGCAGCACATCGCAACGGCTTGTGATTGGTCGGCAATGCAGCCGGGCGTGGCCCACCTACTCCTCATGAGTGAAGGGTCCGGGGCACAGGCGCGGCTGCTCCAGGCCTTGGCTGCAGAGACAGTGGGCGCAGCGGCGGCGCTTTCCTGGCGTAAAGTGCTGCTAGGCGTGGTGCGCGACGGTGGCGGCAGCTGCAATTTTGTTACATGCACGGCTGATGTGCAGCTCCGTCAGGTGCGCCGCAAGCTCATGTGCCTTTTCCCTCGCCCGTGCGGCGCGCACATTCATTTTGCTGGTTGCGGGCTGACTTGGCCGTCGAAGCCGTTTGCTTGCATCACCCACTGCGTTGTGACGCTCCAACTGCTTGGAATGTACTTTGAGTGGCATGTACCATATTTCTTTGGCCGGGGCTTTCGCCATAACCGTCTGTCGCCCATACATGCACCCTGGTTCGCACCAGGTGGCGGACGTGTTGGGTCAAGTAGCCCAGTCAACACCCATGGTGGTGAACCTCCAGCCGACTCTGTTGTGGGCCGCAGGGCAGGCCCTGAGCACCCTTCTGGCCTTGGATCCATCCTGTGTGGCCCCTGATGATGAAGCGGTACGTTTGGCTGGGTGCCTGGGAATCAACGGTGCGGAGCGAGTCCGCTCTGGGTTATGTCTGCTGTGCTTTCCCGTTCCCCATTGCTCTGTGTGCTGTTGCTTGACAATTGTGCACGTGCCGCAGGCGATGGTTAAACTTGCCACGCTGATGGAGAGCTGCGACCGCTTGGTGAAGCAGCCCGGCGACTGGCGCGTTGAGAGACCGTTGGGATTGACACACGCAGAACAGCTGTGCTCCCTTGTTACCTTTGATGCCCTGTGCACATTGTCCGAATACCACCACCACCGGGGGGATGTTGACGCCGCGCTTGGATGGGCGCGGCGGGCGCTGCTCACTTGGTTTGCGGCCACCACAGCTGGCCAGGATGGCGACGGCATACCGGTGAGCTGCTGAGAGCTGCCTGCAACAGGCAGCACGGCCTGACAGTGGCGACCCTTGGGGCGACGCTGACATGGTGATATTGCATCACGTCTTATGCTGAGCTGCTAGTCGTAGCGTTCGACTTGAACTGTCAATCAACCCCTTTGCCCGGGGCGAATTCCCACACACGGGTGTCAAGCACATGCAAACCCCATTTCAACACCCGTTGTAATCCTTCCTCCAGGAGGTGCACCAGAACAGCGCCTGCCGCCCCTTCTTCTTCATGTGGCGCGACATGATGCAGCTAGCTGGGGAGGGCCACGACCCCCAGCAGCTGCTGGGCGTCAGCCACGCCGTGTGGCTGCTCAGGCGCGTGCTGGCATGCTCTTGCTCTCGGTGAAGCATTGGTGATCCAGCAAAAAGTGCCTGTTTTGAGTGATCACTGCATCCCCACCAGTCCGAGATGCGCTGACCATCCCCTCCCTGCTCTCAGCTTCAAACACACCGACTCCTCCTAAACATCACTTTCTCTCCCGCCCAGGCGCTACCAGTGCCTGGTGCAGCGCTTCATGGTGCTGCAGCTCGAGGAGGCGGGCGCAGCGGGGCCCCAGGGCGGGGCGCTGGGGGAGGCGGCCTGGGCGGCCACGCTGTGGGCGGTGGAGGGGCGCTCCTGGCGCCCGGCTCTCCCTGGGGTGTGTCGAGGGCTGCAGGGAGGTCTGATACGCCTTGGCTGCTGGGATGTGGTTCTTACTGCGACCGTGTACCATGCGTTCATACGTGTTCACAAGCTTCCTGTGCCAGCTGCCACTTGAATCTCAGATCTGAAAGTTCTTGCAGGCTGCCCGACGTTAGCGCGGCCACACCTGGCCTCGTTCGTGCAGGTGCCGGCTGGTCTGGGCTCCCACCAGAGCTTCCCCTCGTCATTTTCAGTAAGCAAGTTCCTTGGCGCATCATCTCCAGACAGCCGCGTCATGGAATTTTACTACAGGTTCTGCTGCGGCGACACCGAAACCCCTGGCCCGGGGGAGGACCCCTGGTGAGGTCCTGCCCTCATGCTCATGGCTGCGGCGCTTTCGGGCGGTAGCAGCTTCATACTGCAACGTCAGGCCGGCACCGCCCTCTGACGGCCAGGGGCGCGGCTGCCTTACCGGGATGCGTGCATGTTCAATCCTATCCCCCAGGTGGCAGTACATCGCCGCTGAGGTGGACGTGCGGCAGTACAGCAACGGCTGCCATGAAGCCCTGGCCGCGCGGCTGCTGCGACCCACGCCCGCCTCCTCGCCCCTGTCAGCTGACAAGGCCGGGTGCGTTTGTTGCCCACCTCCCTCCCGAGCTGGTTTATGCGTGCATGCGCAGGCCCTGACGTCCTTTAGCATCTTGTATGTCGCCCGTCTGTGCAATACGGTACGCGCACCTTCCCAACGCTGTCGTCCTTTGGGGTCGCAGATGGGTCTTGGAGCCGCGCGCAGGACTGCAGATGCAGGTGCCCCTCTTCATGCATCACGCGTCGAAAACATTGTTGCGACCGAAGCATTTCGAGCCTGGCGGCGCGGTGACCAGTGGCGGACTGCACGCGGGCGCGTGCGAGGCGCTAGCATTTTCGACGCTGCCGTTCCAGCTGAGGGATCCCATCATCAAGGCGCGGTGCCTCATCAGCACGGGTGTTTTCGAGGCGGGCGCGATCTCCGCCAGCAGCGCTGGCGCCCCGGGCGTGTCGTGGCTTGTCCACGCCGCCAAGGCTGCGCTGCAGACGGACATGGCTGCCGGCGGCCTCAGCAAGTCGGAGCGGCTCATGCTGCAGTGCTATGTATCGTTCGCCAACCTCAATTTGTGCTTATCCCTGGACGAATGCCTCGTGGCCTTTGACGCCGCGCACGGGGCGGTCACCGCCGCTGCCGCGCGCGGCCCCAAGCTCGACGAGGCGCGAGCTGCGGGCTTCGGCGCGTGCATGACCATCCTGGACATGGCAGCTGCCATCCTTGCAGAGCGTCATAAATTCGGGCGCTTGGATCTCTTGCTGCAGCACGGGCCGCTTTCCAGCAGTGTGCAGTTTGGGCATCTGTACAAATCCATGTTGAAGCCAGGCGAGGGCTGCAAGCTGCGCGACATCTTGGTAAGCAGTTTGACGTGCGTTGTCAGCCGGCGTCTAGTCCGCGTGAAGGGCCTAGGGTGCAGCAGCATGCGTGCACGTGCCTGTGCATGCACGCACCTGCGCACGTGTGTGCGTGTGGATTTCCCTCTCGTTTTCTCCCTTTGTGCGTGCACACATGCACACGCGCGCGCGCGCGCGCACACAGGCACACAACACACGCGCGTGTACACACGCACGCGCGCCCGTACGTGCACATGCATGCATGCGGGCGTGCATGAGCGCGAGCAAGCCTGCATTCATGCGTGCTGGTAAAGGCAAGCGTTTTTGCAAGCGTGTGCGCTTCACATCACTGTCATGGCGCCTGCTGGGTCCAAACGGTGCTTTTTTGCGCGTTGGCTTGCGCACCCTCATCCGATGCGGACACTCCTCGCCTGCAGGCCTTCCTTAGGCGCCCGCCCAGCGCGCCCATTACCGGCGCGGACCCCGCCCTCCGCGCCAGCCTCGTGCCGCGCCTGAGGGCGACCGCGTCTGCAGCTTGGATTGCAAAGCTCGGCGACGATGGCGACTCAGTCGGGCTCACACTCCTTGCCACGACGCTTGGCGGCGGGACTGCTGCTGCTGCCGCTTCAGCTGAGGCTAGTGTCAGCGAAGAGGGCAGGCGCCCCGTGCCGCCGCCTGCAGAGCTGCAGCTGCTGTCAGAGGCAGTGACGCGGCTGTGCGCATTGTCAGATGGGCTTGATCGTGCGCTGCACTGCATGCGCGTGCTGCCAGGGCCGCTGCCGCCAGCGGCCGTGGCGACGGTGCTCCGGCGTGCATGGGGAGATGAGGAACCACACAGCGTGTGGGGTGCCTGCAAGTCGGTCAATGCCTGGAGGAATGCAGAGGCCTCAGCCCAGGCGGCGGCCACCCTGGACGAGCTGTTTTTGGGGTGGGTTGAGCAGCAGCAACAACAGCAGCAGCAGCAGGCGGAGGAGGAGCAGGAGCAGGAGCAGGAGCAGGAGCAGGAGCAGGAGCAGGAGCAGGAGCAGGAGCAGGAGCGGGAGCAGGAGCAGGAGCAGCAGCAGGAGCAGGAGCAGCAGCAGCGGCAGCAGCAGCAGTGGTGGCGTGGCTACATGAGCATGGTCAGGGGCCTTGCAGCATCGTATGCATTGCTTGGCGCCGCACCGAGCCAAGTCGTGGCTGAGGTGCTACTGCGTTCGCCAGTATCATGGCTGCAGTTGGCCGAGGTACTGCACCTTGTGTGCGGCGACCCCTTTGCCGCCGCGCCGCTGGCGGAGGCGCTGATTTGTGGGGCCTGCGCTGCAGACAGGCTCGCGGTGGCCACGCTGCTGCTGCGCGTGGCCTGGAGCAACGGCGCGCTCGGGCCTGCGCCCTGCGGCCGTGCTGTGGGCGCCCTGGCTTCCCGCGCGGCGCTGCTGCCGGATACCAGGCTGCGAACGCGGTGGGCCCTCGGCCTGCTGCAGCTGGCGCGCGATGGCACGCTGCCCCCCAGCTTGGCAGGCGGCGCGGGGCCCGCGGCGGAGGCGCGCCTGCGGCGCAGGCGGCCGCTGCCGGGCGCGCCGGTGGCGCTTCCCCATGCGGCGGCGGCGGCGCTGCTGCAGCTGGTGGCTGAGGACAATTCGACCACTGCTGCCGCTGATGTGGTGGCTGCATTTCAATTTATCACAAGCGCCCAAGGCGGCGGCCTGCCTCTCAGCGCAATAGGTGCTGCCAGCTTGAGCGCTGTCGTGGCGGCATTTGCGGCACAAGGCAAGCACGAAAATGCGTGGCAGTTGGTGCAGCAGGCCGGCGGCAGCGGCACAGGAGCGGCAGCAGGGAGTGGTGCAGGCGCCAGCCTGCTGGCCCAGCTTGTTGGGGTCTGGGAGGCGCTGCCTGTCAGCGACGTGCCTTCGCCATTGCTGCGCGCGGCGGCTGACGCGGCGGCGACGGCGGGCGCGGGCTCGCTGGCAGGGCGCCTGCTGGGGCTGCTGGCTGGAGCCGAGGGCACCAGCTTGGCGGCAGCAGCGCTGAGCTTGAGCGACGCGGCACTGACGGCGCACCTGCTCTCACAGCTGGATGCGGGCGCCAGGTCAGCGGCGGCACTGGGGGCGGCTGCAGACTTGGCAAAGGCGATTGTCGAGGCGGGCTGGCAGCTGCCACAGGGTACGTGGGGGCAAGTCCTCGCGCTTTGCAGCGGCGGCTTCCCAGCATTCGCACGGCTGGCACTACTGGCCCAAGAGCAGCTGCTGTCAGAGGCGACCGCAGCGATTCAAGCAGCAGAGCGTAGCAGTAGCAGCAACGACAGCAGTGCCCCGGCGGGCCAGCCGCTCGCCGAAGCGCTGCTGGCTGCGCTGGCGTCGCCGCTGATGTCAGGAGAGGCCGCGTGTGCCGACGGCGCTGCCGCAGCGGCGGCTGCGGCGGCAGCAGAGGCGGAGCCGCTGGACCAGCAGCGGCTGACAGCGGGCTGGGCGGCAGTGGCTCAGCGTGCCGCCGGCTTGAGGGTGCAGCTTGCAGCCGCCTGCGCCGACGCAGCCGAGGCGTCGCCGGGGCACTGGCTGCGATTTTCTGCCGGCTGCAGGCGGGAGGAGGAAGCGGCGGCGCGGCGGCTGGCAGTGCTGCTGTGCGCGTCGGCGGGGCTGTCGGAGGCGGCGCTTCAAATGTACCAGGAATTTCGGCATGCGGGCGGTCAGCCTGAGCTGGAGGGGGGCCTGCTGGAGGCGGCGCTGGCGGCGGCGCACGATGCGGGGGCTGAGGTTGCGACCGGGTCTGCAGGTGGGCATGGAGGTTGTGGGGCTGTGAGGGCCAGAAGGTTGCGTCAGCTTGTTTGGTATGGGCTTTCTGGGCTTCTTAAGGATGGTTGCAGCAACCACTGCAGCAGCCACCCCACCTGAATTCATGGGGTGCTCCGACAGTGCAGCTATCTGGCGGCCTTGTGCAGGTGTCCCCCTTCTAGGCCCATGAACATATCCAGTCATTGCTACACACACATATCCCCTCGCACATGCGCATGGGTGCACATTCAAACCTCCCGTCGCCCCTCGCCTCCAACAACGCAGCTCCCGCCGCCATCCTGCGCACGGCACAGTCCCTCTGCCCGACTGGCACCACCTGGGTGCCAGGCGCCCCCATCGCATGGCGCGCGTTGTTCGCCACACTTACCAGCAGCGCGGCCAATGGTGCTGACAGCAGCGAGGCGGCCGCGGCCGCGGTGCGGGCGGTGGAGGCGCTGCTGCTTGACAGCGATCCCCTGTGGTCAGCAGGGGGCCAGGTGGCCGTCCTGCCTTCAGAGGCGGCCGCAGAGGGCCTGCGCGCGCTCGTTCCATGGGCGCCCAGCGCGCCGGTGGGCGCGGCGGCCGCTGCTCAGCGGCTGCTGACCACATGCGAGCTGCGGGGCGGGCAGCAGCAGCAGCCTCACGCCCCCTCACCTGTCCAGCGCGGCGGCTCGCCAGGTGGCAGCGGCAAGCGCAGGGGTGCTGCTGCTTCATCGCACTCGCCACGTGCGGCAGGCGTTGGCGCCCTGCGGCCAGCTCTGCCCCGCGCTGATGCCGGCATCTACTCGGCAGCTGCTGCCGTGCTGGCCGCGACTGGTGACGTTGCAGAAGCTGTCAAGCTGCTCGCGCCGCTCATCTCTGGTGCCAAGGAGCAGGCGATTGCAGTTGCATCTGGTGGAAGTAGCAACTGTCTCAACA
Source organism: Monoraphidium neglectum (assembly GCF_000611645.1). Lineage (NCBI taxonomy): Eukaryota > Viridiplantae > Chlorophyta > Chlorophyceae > Sphaeropleales > Selenastraceae > Monoraphidium > Monoraphidium neglectum. The sequence continues at coordinate 34,630 of NW_014013608.1, forward strand.
CTCAGCAGCAGCAGCAGCAGCAGCAGCAGCAGCAGCAGCAGCAGCAGCAGCAGCAGCAGCAGCAGCCGCATGCGCAGCAGCAGCAGGTGGCCGCTGATTTGCTGTGCCTGCTGCCTGCAGGCCGCCGCGCTGCGGCTTTGGCGCCGGTCCTGCGGCTGCTGGCTGCGGGGGGCGTGGGTGCGGTGACGTCACCTGCCCTGGTGGAGGCGCTGACTGGGGAGGACCTGGTGAGATGAGGGCGCTGCCGGGGTGCAGGGCTTTGCATCTCGTGCCACTCAAGAGTACTCGCAGTGGCAGCGCGCTTTTGCTTGCGTGTCATGTGAAGGGGTTGTTCATTCCATGTCCTCCTCTCTTTAACCCAAGGCGATCAAAACTGCCTCACTGCCATCCGCGCACCCAACCCCCCAGGATGCTGCAGCTGAGGCTGACCTGGCAGAGGCGTTTGGGGAGAGCTTTGTAGAGGATCTGATGATGGCCGCATTTGAGGGCCTGCCCGTGCTGGGCGGTGGCGACAAGGGCTCTGCGCAGGACAGTGCTGCGGCGGCCAGCCTGGCGCTGCGGGCTGCGGGCGGAGACGAGGGCACCAGACGAGTTGCGGCTCTGCGGGACTTGCTGCGCGCTATCGGATGACTCGACATCGTCACTGCGCAGGTGGTGGCAGTGCCAACGAAAGCTGAACGTCAAGCACTCAACCACTGGCTTGCAGCTCAGCACTGACCTTAGTACAACACACTTCTATGGCTTGTCAGTCTTGGCCAAGGGAATCTGCACGCCGGCAGCAGCCTACATGCATTGCAACCGAAGCAGTTCTGCTGCTGCTTTGTCAGCCCTCACTGGATGGCTGGGGCACATGCCGCGCCCCTCTTGCGGGCACTGCGTGTGTTGTTCGCTCACTGGCTGGGTTGGCACACCGTGCACTTCGTTGCTTAGCAAGACTCGCGGGTTCGCCGCTGCAGGGTTGTGGTGTGGCGGCTTGTGCATTTACAGGTGGCAGGTCATCCTTGTTGACGCATCAGATGTTTGAGTTCACTCACACGTGGGTTTCTCATGCCCATCTTCCCACCCACCCGCCTTCAATCCTAGTCAGACCGTTTGCAACACACGGCGCTCAGGTGTGCAATCCTTCTTGCCCGCAATCCATGTGAAGTCCTGCTGGCGTGGCCACGCGTTTGTCGCTCACACGCGGCGGCGTATGTTGACACAGACCGTGACGACGCTTGCTGCCGGGCCTTTAAAGAGTACAAATGCAGCTATGCACGTGCAAACATCTGGTTTCTAAATCAGTTCTTTGGTCTACAGTACACATTGCATCGTTACCTCCCAGCCACGGGGTGCGCAGCAATATGAATCACACCTCTCTATTCCCCTTCACGTATTATTACAGTCCCAGGCACACAAGTGACTGCGATCAAACCCTCTGCCCGACCTTTACTCACTACGTACGAGGGCTTATGGCGTCTGGTCCTTGTGTAAGTGGCCCCCTCCGCGTGCGGCGGCTTGTATACACAGGGCGGGGCACAGAACGACACGGGAACAGCAGGTTTCATGCATGGGGGTTGGGTTGCTGTGAAAATGGCTGCACGGTGGTTTTGTGGAATGGATGGGGAGCAGCCAGGCCTGTGACTCGCGCGTGCCGCACAGGGTGTCGCAGCCCTGACATTCCCAATTGAACCAGGGCAAGGCACGGCGCACAAATACTTCAAAGGGCGCAATGCAGCTGTGATCATCATGATTTCATTTCAGTGGTCCCAAGGGTACCGTGGGGGGGCTCGTGTGCAACTTGCCTGCATATCAACAACAGCCGCAAGTGGCGCAGTCCAGGCTGCGCCTCTTGAAGCGCCTCCTCCCAGATATCCTAGCCGCAGAAACGCGTGCCAGGCACCTGGTCGTGGCTATTCAATAGGCACACAACACCAGAGATGGCTTGCCAGACTTTGACAAGAGAGTTGCCCAAATTGACAGGCGTCATCGAGCATAGTCAAAAGCCATCACATGCTTGTTTGGTAGAGCTTCAGCAGTCGCCAAAGATCAAAGGCCACCGTATGGGGTGCAGGGCCATTTGCAGTCGGCGGAGGCGACCACCTCAGAGGCGGTTGGGTCGGGGCGCTCTAGTTGGGGACACAAAAGGAAGCGGCCTGGCAACGTGGGTTTTGCCGCGTGGCTGCTGGTAGATCGAGTGTAGCAAGTTATCATAAAATCTTGATGTTTGATGACAGAGAGAGGTCCTCGCGCATCGCGGCGGTTATGTGTGCGAGTGCGCGGACAACCGTTGTCCATGGCAGGTGTCGCAGCTTGGAGCGACACGCTGACGCACAAACAACAGATGTCCGATGCTTGCATGCCACTTAGGATCATGATATGGTCTCAAAAACTGCTAAGTATTTCAGTCATCGTGTCGTCCACGTGGTGCAGTCGGGGCGATGTCCGTGCTTCGTTCGCACGTCTGTGAGATCCAGAGTCAACTCGCCGTCCGTCGCCCCGCGATGCTGCTGGGCCAGCGCAGATGCCTTGGTTCATCGTTCCAGCCTTCATACGCAAAAGGCCAGA
>NW_014013608.1:37946-66129 GCF_000611645.1 Monoraphidium neglectum
GCATCCGGTGGCCTGCCACTGTCCGACGAACCGCTGGCCGTCGCCGTACGGCCACCTCCAACTTCGGCGAGCCCGTTGGCGCGTTTGCCGCCGAGCCAGGCGGCGGCCTCAGCAGCTGGGAACCGCGTGAGGCGCCACCTGGGCAGCCCGCGAGCCAGCTGCAGGTTGCAGGCACCAGCGGCACATCCGAGGCTGGTGAAACTGCCGCAGCGGGCTTCGTAGAGCCGGGGGACGTGCTGGGCCTCAAGGGCTGCCGTGCACTCGCCGCCGAGCTGCAGGATCATGGCACAGCTCCGCGCGATAGCCTGCTGTCCCACCGCCTGATCGGCGGCCGCGGCGCCGCCGTGCTCGACGCCTACGCCGACTTCCAGCGGCGCGCCAACGCCTTCTTGGCCGACGGCTGCGCCGCGGTCGCCGCTGACGCCGGGGGCGCGCGCACAGATGTGGACGGGGGCGGCGGCGGCAAAGAGGGCAGCGGTGGTGCAACGGCCCACTGCGTTGTGGCCAATTTCTTCCGGAAGCTCGACGTGGCGGGCTTGGACGTAACTAGCATTGGTGGCGCCGTCCTGCTACCCGACCCGCTGACGCTGTTTGGGGTGCAGGCAGGCAGCAGGAGCGCTCAGCTGCTGTCTTTGTCGCTGGCAGCCGTGCTCGAAGGCCGGCTGCCACCGCCGCATGAGGTGCCGGACTGCTTCCTGCCTGCAGAAGGCATCAGGTTGGTGGTCGGTGGGCGGAGCGTTGGCGCGCGGGCTGAAGGGCATTGGGCAACGCGGCTGTTGTGGGCCAGAGCCATAGCCAAACTCTCTGTGTCTGATGACCGGAAGAGACCACCGCTGTCAAATTTCATCTATCCACCCATGAGCAAGCATAACACCTTGATACTGCACCACCTGCGCGCGGCCCACCGCATTGTGCGCTTGCGCAGGCATGCGCTCGTGTTCACGTCCCATCTCTCGCATGCTTGGGTGCTGGCTGCTTCTAGAGAGGTAGCAGCGCCCTTTGGCGGCGCGCCGCAGGAGCATGTTGCAAGGGCTGGTGAATGGTCGGCAATGCAGCCAGGCCTCGCTCACCTGCTCTTTGTGAGTGAGGGGTCCGAGGCACAGACCCGGCTGCCCCTGGCATTGGCTGCGGAGGCGGTGGGGGCGGCTGCGGCGCTGACCTGGCGCAAAGTGCTGCTGGGCGTGGTGGAAAACGGTGATGGCAGCGGCGGCAACGGCAGTTGCGTCATGCGCATGGCTGAGGTACAGCTTCGGCAGGTGCGCTGCAAGCCCAGGTGCCCTTTGCCTAGCCTGTGGCGTGCGCACGTCCATAATCGCTGGTTGCGGGCTGACGTGACTGTCGAAACCGCTCGCTTGCCTCACCCATCATTGTGTTCACGCTATGACTGCTTGGGATATTTATCAATCAGCGTGAAACATCAAGATATGCTCCCCTTGGCTGCAGGCCTTGCTACAACTGTCTTGTGCACGTGCAAATACACACACACACACACACACACACACACACACACACACACACACACACACACACACTTGCCTGAATCAGGTGGGAGAAGTGTTGGGTGACGCGGCCCGGTCAACACCCATGCTGGAAAACTCTGAGGCGACTCTTTTGTGGGCGGCAGGGCAGGCCTTGAGCACCCTTCTAGCTTTGGATCGATCCTCTCTGGCGCCAGATGATGAAGCGGTGCGTGTCGCTGTCGTTCGCATGGGACTGCAGAAACCAAGGGTGCGGTGCGGAAAGGGTGCATGTGGAAAGGGTGCGGTGTGAGCGCGTTTGACTTGTCGTCTGCTGCGCTTCCTCATTCCCCGCATTGCCTCACACGCATGCATCAACGTGCCGTAGGATATGGAACAACTCGCCACGCTGATGGAGAGCTGCGGCGGCTTGGTGGGGCAGCCGAGCGAACGGCGCAAAGAGGGGCCATTGGGGTCAACATGCGCAGAAGGGACTTGCTCTCTTGCTGCCTTTGATGCCTTCTGCACGCTGTCCGAATTCCTCCAACAGCGGGGCAATGTCAGCGCCGCGCTGAAGTGGGCGCGGCGGGCGCTGCACATCTGGTTTGCAGCCACCACAGTCGGCCGGCTTGGCGACGGGATACAGGTGAGCTGCGCCGAGCTGCCTGCTTGAGGTCGCGCGGTCTGTAGCAGTGGCAATCGTGGGTGTGGCGCTGACAGGGTGATATTGCACCACAGCTTGTGGAGGGGCTGCTAGTTGCAGCGCTCCACACAATTGAATCAACCATCCCTCTTCAAATAAAATCCATCACACGTTGGTGATTACAACGCTTGCAAGACCCATTGCAACACCTCTGCGGCACAAAATTCCATCTTCAGGAGGTGCACGAGAACAGCGCCTGCCGCCCCTTCTTCTTCATGTGGCGCGACATGCTGCAGCTGGCTGGAGAGGGGCACGATCCCCAGCAGCTGCTGGGCGTCAGCCACGCCGTCTGGCTGAGCAGGTGCGTGTGCGCACATTCACGTCATCCAGGTGGTCGGCTTTCAAAGCCACGCGCAGCCAGCTTGTCAGGCCTCTGGGCTGCAGAAGCGCAGGGGTGTAGCAGGCTCTCAGATTGATGCTCCGTCTATACCCAAATCAAGGCTGCGCTGCCCCACACTTTTGTGTCTGTTGCCGCCAGGCGCTATCAGTGCCTGGTGCAGCGCTTCATGGTGCTGCAGCTCGAGGAGGCGGGCGCCACGGCGCCCCCGGGCGGGGCCCTGGGGGAGGCGGCCTGGGCGGCCACGCTGTCGGCGGTGGAGGCGCGCTCCTGGAGCCCGAAGCTGCTTCGGGTGCGTTGAGAGCTGTGGGCAGGTCTGATGTTCCTTGGGCGCTGGAGTGTGCTGCTTGTGGGAGTGTTGTGCTTGCTGCAATACCATAACCTTACATCTGTTTACAAGCTTCCTTAGCCAGCTGCCTCTCAAAAGCCACTTGCAAATAAATCCTGCAAGCTGCAACCTGGCTCGGCCACACCTGCCCGTGGCCTGCAGGTGCGGTCGGGTCGTGGCTTTGAACAGACGTCCTCCTGCATAAGCCGATACGAGTTCCTTCGCAATGCACTTGGCGTGCCACCGCCGGATGGCGGCGCCATGGACTTTTACTACAAGTACTGCGGCAACACCGAGACCCTCGGTCCGGGGGAGGACCCCTGGTGAGGTCGTGCGGTCATGCTCACGACAGGATTAGGATTAGGATTAGGATTGTTACAGCGTCCCGCGGTCGCCCGCTCCTGGAGCCATCCAGGCTCATGGGATTGTACAGTAAAGCACCAGCGTTGTGTGACTGAGATTCAGGTGGCTACCGTGCGCCGTTCAAAGCAGGCGTGCACGAAGGCCCCCAACAGCTAGTAGGCAGCTAGCTTTCAAAAGCTTTCGTATCGATGGCAGTCTCGTACGGCAATGTCAAGCCAACACTGCCTTCTGCTGCCCAGTACCTCGGATGCCTTTCCATACGTGCTTGCATGTGCAAACCCTTTTTCCAGGTGGCAATACATTGCCGCTGAGGTGGACGTGCGGCAGTACAGCGACGGCTGTCAATCAGCCCTGGCTGAGCGGCTGCTGCGACCCACGCCCGACTCGTCACCCCTGCCAGCTGACAAGGCCAGGTGCGTTGGTTGCCGATTTCACTGCAGGGCTGGTCAAGGTGTGCAGGCTGCGTATTCGATGTCTGCATGCATCAGGTCCACGGATGCCCCTCTCCGGGGCATGCCCTCGCTTCCAACGCCGCTGCCCGTTGCGCTCGCAGATGGGTCTTGGAGCTGCGCGCACGACTGCAGACGCAGGTGCCCCTTTTCATGGATCACGTGCAGAAAACATACCTCTGGCCAATGCAATCTGTTTTAAGTGGTCCCCTGGGCAGCGTGGGCAGCGAGCTGACCAGCGGTGGACTGCGCGTGTTGTCATGCATGGGACTGGCCCTGTCGACACTGCCATTCCGGATAGGGGATCCCATCATCAAGGCGCGCTGTCTCATCGAAACGGGCGTTTTTGAGGCGTGCGCGATTTCAGTGCGCAGCAAAGGCGCCCCGGTTGTGTCGTGGCTCGTCCACGCCGCTGAGGCTGCGCTGTGCGAGGACGGGGCCGCTGACGGCCTCAGCGAGTGGGAGCGGCTGGTGCTGCAGTGCTTTGTATCGTTCTCCACCTGCCTCCTGTGCATCACCCTGGACGAGTGCCTGGTAGCTTTTGATCCCGCACACGGGGCAGCCACCGCAGCTGCCAAGCGCGGCCTCAATCCCGACAAGGCGCGAGCCGCTGGGTTGCGCGCGTGCATGATCATCCTGGACATGGCAGCTGCCATCCTTGCAGTCCGCCATGTTTCAGGACGCTCGGATCTGTTGCTGCAGCACGGCCCGCTTTCTAGCAGTGTGCAACTTCGGCCATTGTACCAATCCATGTTGGAGCCGGGCGAGGGCGGTGAGCTGCGCAACATCCTGGTGAGGGGATGGTCGTGCACCTTGAGCTGGTGTCCAGTGTGCAGGAAGGGCCTCTGCTAGGGTGTAGACGGGCGTACTTGCACGGACCTGTGCATGCATGCGCGTTATGTAACAGAGAGAGTGTGTGTGCGTGCACACACGTGTGTAGATCCCTCTCTCGATCTCTCTCTCCCCCCTCTCTGATTGTGTGCACACACATGCACACGTTCGTGCGTACGTGCGTGCGTGCGTGCGTGCGCGCGCGCGCGCGTGTGCGCGCATGGGTGCGTGCGTGCGTGCATGCGCACGTCTCACGCTGCCTCGTCACATGTGCTTGTAAAAGCAAGCATTTGCACCATCATGTTTGCTTCACGTGGCCCGAATCGTACTGTTTTTCGCCATAGCTTCCGTCTCCTCATCGAGCACGGGCGCTCGGACCCTCACCTGCAGGCCTCTTTCAGGCGCCGGCCCAGCGCGCCCGTCACCGGCGCAGACCCTGCCGGCCTCGTGCCGCAGCTGCAGGCGACTGCGTCTGCAGCTTGGAGTTTGAAGCTCGGCGACGATGGCGACTCTCGTGGGCTCTCACGCGTTGCCGTGGCGCTTGGCGGTGTGACTGCTGCCGCTGCAGCTGGTGAAGCTGGTGCCAGCAAAGGTGGCAGGCGCCCCTTGCCGCCGCCGTCAGGGCGGCAGCTGCTTTCACAGGCAGTCACGCGGCTGTGCGCACTATCAGACGGGCTCGATGGCGCGCTTCACTGCCTGCGGATGCTGCCAGGGCCGCTGCCACCAGCGGCGGTGGCGGCGGTGCTTTGTCGCGCGTGGAAAGATGGGGATGAACGCAGCTTGTGGAGTGCCTGTGAGTCGGTCAATGCCTGGAGGGATGCGGAGGCCTCGGCCCAGGTGACAGCCACCCTGGACAAGCTGGTCGTGGGGTTGGTTGAGCAGCGGCAGCAGCAGCAGCAAGAGCAGCAGCAGGAGCAGCACCCAGAGCAGCAGCAAGAGCAGCAGCAGGAGCAGCAGCAGGCGCAGCTGGGGGGTGGCTTCAACAATATGATCAGGGCTCTTGCAGTGGCCTATGCATTGCTTGGCGCCGCACCGGGCAAAGTCGCAGCTGGGGTGCTATTGCGTTTGCCGTTATCAGGGCTGCAGCTAGCCTTAGCGCTGCGTCGCGCGTGCAGCGACCGCACCGCCGCCGGGCCGCTGGCGGAGGCGCTGATTGGCGCGGCCTGGGCAGCAGGCAGGCTCGCGGTGGCCACGCTGCTGCTGCGCGTGGCATGGAGCAACGGCGCGCTCCGACCACCGCCCTGCGGCCGCGCTGTGGGCGCCCTGGCTTCCAGCATGGCGCTGCTGCCGGACGTTCGGCTGCGGGCGCAGTGGGGCCTCGGCCTCCTGCAGCTGGCACGGGATGGCACACTGCCCCCCGGCTTGGCAGGGGCCCCAGAGAGCGCTGGCACCGCTGCGGAGGAGCGCCAGCGGCGGAGGAGCCCGCTGCCGGGCGCGCCGGTGGTGCTTCCTCATGCGGCGGCGGCTGCGCTGCTGCAGCTGGTGGCTGAGGACAGTTTGGCCGCTGCCGCCGATGTGGTGGCTGCATTTACGTTTGTCACCAGCCCACAAGGCGGCGGCCTGCCTCTTAGTGCGATAGGCCCTGGCAGCGTACAAACAGCTGTGACGGCTTTCGCGGCACAAGGCAAGCACGAGACTGCGTGGCAGCTGGTGCAGCAGGCCGGCGGCTGCGGCACAGGAGCGGCAGCAGGGGATGGTGTAGGCGCCAGCCTGCTGACCCAGCTTATCGCAGTGTGGGAGGCGCTGCCCACACAGTGCTTGCCCGCCCCTGTGCTGCGCGGGGCGGCCGACGCGGCGGCGACGGCGGGCTCAGGCCCGCTGGCAGGGCGCTTGCTGGGCCTGCTGGCTGCGGCCGAGGGCTCCAGCTTGGAGGCGGCAGCACTCAGCTTGAGCAACGCGGCCCTGACGGGGCACCTGCTCTCGCAGCTGGATGCGGGCGCCAGGTCAGCGGCGGCGCTGGGGGCGGCTGCAGACTTGGCAGAGGCAATCACCGAGGCGTGTCGGCAGCTGCCTCCTGGCACATGGGCGCAAGTTCTTGCGCTTTGCGGTGGCGGCTCCGCAGCGGGCGCCCGGCTGGCGCTCCGGGCTCAAGAGCAGCTACTCTCAGAGGCGGTTGCTGCGGTTGAGGCAGTAGACCGCAGCGCCGGCAGCAACGACAGCATTGCGCCGGCGGGCCAGCCGCTTGCCGACGCGCTACTGGCTGCGCTGGCATCGCCGCTGGTGTCAAAAGAGGCCGGGTGTGCCGACGACGCCGCTGCAGCGGCGGCTGCGGCGGCAGCAGAGGCGGAGCCGCGAGACCAGCAGCGGCTGACGGCGGGCTGGGCGGCAGCGGCGCAGCGCGCAGACAACTTGAGGGCGCACCTTGCGACGCTCTGCGCCGAGGCAGCCGAGGCGTCGCCGGGGCATTGGCTGCGGTTTCCCTCAGGCTGCGGGCGGCAGGACGAGGCGGCGGCGCGGCGGCTGGCAGTGCTGCTGTGTGCGTCTACGGGGCTGTCGGGGGCGGCGGTTCAAATGTACCAGGAGTTCCGGCAGGCGGGCGGGCAGCCTGAGCTGGAGGGGGGCCTGCTGGAGGCGGCACTGGGGGCGGCGCACGATGCGGGGGCTGAGGCGGCGACCGGGTCTGCAGGTGGGTTTGTCAATATGCGCTGTCAGCTGCGGTGTTGCATCCGCCTGTTCTCACCTGGAGACAACAAGAGGCAGATTCATGGTGGCTGACATGCGCTCGCTGAACACTGCTCGGCGTGTTGAGTTGTATCCGTTGCAAATTGTTGCCACCAGCGCACATCAACACCCCGACCCATCCGCTCCCCTTTCGCAACGCGCAGCTCCTACTGCCATCCTGCGCACCGCCCAGTCCCTCTGCCCCCCTGGCACCACCTGGATACCCAGCATTCCCATGGCATGGCGCGCGTTCTTCGCCACGCTCACCAGCAGTGCCGCCCACAGCGCAAACGGGGGCGAGCGCGAGGCGGCCGCGGCGGCAGTGGGGGCGGTCGAGGCGCTGCTGCTTGACAGCGACGCCCTGTGGTCAGCGGGGGGCCAGGTGGCCGCCCTGCCCTCACAGGCGGTCGCAGAGGGCCTGCGCGCGCTCGTGCCATGGACACCTGCCGCGCCGGCGGGCGCGGCGGCCGCAGCGCGGCGGCTGCTGACCACGTGCGAGCTGCGGGGCGGGCAGCAGCAGCAGCAGCCGTCCCAGGCCCCATCACCTGCCCAGCGCGGCGGCTCGCCAGGCGGCAGCGGCAAGCGCAGGGGTGCAGCTGCTGGATCGCACTCGTCCCGTGCGGCAGGCATTGCCGCCCTGCGGCCTGCTCTGCCCGACGCTGATGGCGGCATCTACACGGCAGCTGCCGCCGTGCTGGCTGCGGCTGACGACCTGGCAGGAGCTGTGAAGCTGCTCGCACCGCTCATCTCTGGTGCCAAGGGGCATGCAGGTTTATGCGGCGACAGTATTGGCTCTTCCAATGCTCGGCAGCAGCAGCAGCAGCAGCAGCAGCAGCAGCAGCAGCAGCAGCAGCAGCAGCAGCAGCAGCAGCAGGTGGCCGCTGAGCTGCTGCACATGCTGCCTCCAGGCCGCCGCTCTGCGGCCGCGGCACCGGTCCTGCGGCTACTGGCTGCGGGGGGCGTGGGTGCGGTCACGTCACCTGCCCTGGTGGAGGCGCTGACAGGGGAGGACCTGGTGAGATGAGGGCGCGGCTGGGGTGCAGGGGGCTTTCAAATACAGCAGCAATGTGCGGTGGATCGCCTGTTATGCAACGGGGCTTCTGATCTTATCCACTTTTGTGGTTGCCTTTCCACCCATCTTGTTAGACCAAGGCACGAGGTCATTTACAAGCAAGCTGCACCAAGGACGGAATTGCATCACCATCACATGCTCAAACCCCCCAGGATGCTGCATCCGAGGCTGAATTGGCAGAGGCGTTTGGGAACGGCTTCGTGGATGATCTGATGATGGCTGCAATTGAGGGCCTGCCCGTGCTGGGCGGCGGCGAGGACGGCTCTGCGCAGGACGGCGCTGCGGCGTGCAGCCTGGCGCTGCGAGCCGGGGCGGCGGGCGGAGACGAGGGCAGCAGCCGCGATGCGGCTTTGCGGGACTTGCTGCGTGCCGTTGGTTGACTGGATCCCACCAATGCGAGAGTGGCAGTTGTAGTGCCAGTTAGAACTGGATGTCAAGAAGTCATCCAATGGCTTGCAGTGCACTCGTCTAGGCCGTGTCTCCCTTGCCCACGAGCCTCTGCACGGCAGGCCTTTGTGTGTTGCAGTCAAACAAATGTTGCTGTTGCCTTGCTTGGATCCCGTTGCTGGATGGCTGGGGCACACGTGGTGAACTTTTGCAGGCGCCGTGTGTGCTAAACGTGCTGGCTGCTTAGCACACCATACACTGCGCGGCCTGACAGGATATTCGGATTCGCAGCCTGCGCTGCGGGGGTGTGTTGTGGACCCTTGCAGGGGTGTGTTGCAGACCTGACTTCTCCACTTGGTTAAAGGGTTGAAGGCTTGGGTTTTATGTTTTACAATGTGAAATCCATCAGCACAAGGCATGCAGGTGTTCCAAAGGGCATATCTTTCGGGCAGCTGTGATGCCCAGGAGCCCCGCGTATGGGAGGCTCAACCACACTAATCTTGCACCACGAATTGCAGGAACATCATCCAGGTGGCGCCTCTGGCAGTCCTTTGCCTGCCCTGGAGATGCCAGTAGTTGCAGAAGTGCATCGCACTGTTGGTTGTGGCTTCTTAGAGAACACACAAACCACAATCCATGACTTGCCAAAATTGACCGGCATGAATGAGTCAAGAAGTAACCAGTCCCCACGTGCTCTGTCGTCACCGCATGACCAAGCATCCAGGATGCATGGTCACAGGTGGTCGAGGGAGGTGGTTACGTCGGGGGCGGTTTAGGCGGGAACACAGCAGGCAGCGGCACGGCCAGATCGGCGTTGCTGCGTGGCTGCCTGTGTGGGCGTACCATGAAGCAGCGTGGTGTCTTTGGTAACAGAACGAGGCCCTAGCACATGTTGTCTTTGGTATCAGAGGGATCATTTAGCGCATGACGGTGAGTGTGTATGCGAGTGCATGGACAACTTGTTGCCCAGCAAGTGTCGCAATTGGTGACAAGGAGTGACGAGCTGAGACACACACACACAACAGATGTCTGTTTGCCTGTCACCTTGGATCATACTATGATTGAAAAACTACATATATTGTTGCAGTTGTGGTATCGTGTCCACGTGGGACAGTCTGTTCGATGCCCGTGCCTCGCACGCCTGTGAGATCCAGAGTCGTCTCGCTGTCCTTCGCCCCACGATGCTGCTGAGCCAGCGAAGATGCCTGGCCTCGTCGTGTCAACCTTCAACACCAAATCGCCGGAGCATTTGGTGGCGCGCCACCGCCCGACGAAACGCTGCCCCTCGCCGCTGTGCTGCCATCTCCAATGGCGAGCCAGTTGGCGCCTCTATCGACGAGCCAGGCGGCCGCTCCAGCGGCCCAGGACCTCGCGAGGGGCCACCTGGGCAGCCCGCGAGCCAGCCGCAGCATGCAGGCACTAGCAATCCATCCGAGGCTGGTGAAACAGCCGCGTCGCCCCGCGCGGCGCCATTGGATGGCGATAGCGCGCATGCAGCAAGGCTGCAGGATCGCACCCGCGCCTTACGCGACGGCCTGCTGTCCCGCGGCCTGATAGGCAGCCGCGGCGCCGCCGTGCTCGACGCCTACGCCGACCTGCAGCGGCGCGCCAACAACCTGCATCTTGCCGGCTGCAGAGCTGCGGTCTTTGGCAGAGAGCTCGACCCCGAGTCAGCAGACGAGCTGCCCGCGGACAGCGGCGGCTGGCAGGGCTCAGAGCTTCCGCCACAGTCCGTGCGACGCTATGCCGCTCAGCTCGCCACAGGCGAGCTGAAGCCCGGCGCCACCTCCCTCCTCCCAGACCCCCTCCTGCTCTTTGCTGGGGACACCCTCGGGGCCCACGGCGCGGACTGGGACGACCCAGTCGCGGCCGCGGAGCGCCAGCAGCCCCTCTTGCTTTCAGCCCTGTGCGCCGCGCTCGGCGGCGCGGGCAGCCGGCCGATGGCGGCGCTGGAGGAGGTGCCAGATGGCTTCCTGTCTGCAGAGAGCATCAGGTCGTTTAGGTTTGAGGGGCGGGACCAGCTCTGCAGGCCTGATGGCCTTTGCCGCGCAGCAACCTGGATGATGTCATGTTTGGGTTGCGGCTCAGACGCTTGCATCCCCTCCAATGCAACGCCACGCGGCGGCACTGAGCTGCTGTTCATCGGCGGGTCCTGCATAATCCATCCACCAACAGCAGCTCCAAAAACCCCCAAGGCTGATGCCCCGTGTTGTTCAGGGCCCTGAACCTGAATGTACCTTGCAACCTCCTATCAAACCATCCAGGGACGCCATGGTGTTGACGTTAAGACTGTGGGACAACTGGAAACTCCTGACCTCCCAGATGGGTCAATCACCCTTTGGGCGTGCACCGCAGCAGCATGTAGCGGCGGTCTGCGAATGGTCTGGCGAGCAGCCGGGCCTGGGCCCCCCGCTTTTGGAGCCCCTGGGATCTACCGCCCTGATGCATTTGCCCACAGCGCTGGCTGCAGAGTCCCTGGGAGCGACTGCGGCGCTGAGCTGGCAAAAGATGCTGATGCTGAGTCAAGCGAGCAGCCCCGCCGGCGGTGGCAGCGGCACGGGCGGCAACAAAGCTGTGGACGAGCGCGTTCGGCAGGTGTGCAGCTTCACTCTACCGGCCGCTGTTTAAGAATGCCCCATCCTTCTCGAGGGCCATCCCCACCGCCTCGGCATTTAGTGCACCCATGTGGGGCCCCTCAGCTCGCCCTGGCCTGACTTGCTTGACCTCCGCCTGCCTGTCCGTCTTTCGAAAATCGAACATTCTGTTTGGCGTATGCACACGCACGCAGGTGGGCGCCGCCCTGGGCGACGCGGCGCTTGCTTCGCATACGGCAACAGGAAAACTGTGCACGACCACTGCTTGGGCTGAGTCCCAGGCGCTGGGCACCTTGCTGGCCGTTGAGCCATCGAGCCTCACGGCCGACGACCTGCAAGTGCGTCTGACGACACCCTCGGCCTGCTCCCATTCACTGCCTGCCCGCCGGCCCCCGCTTATTTGCCTGCGCCACGCTGGTCACCGCGGCCTGAGCTACCGCATTTGGCTACCTGGCTAGCTAGTGCCTTTGCAGCGTGAGGACGTTTGGACCCACACATGACATCCTTCGCACCTCAGGTCGTGGACCGGCTCGCGTCCCTCCTGGAGTCCCCGGGGCGCGCGAGCATCCGGCCTCGCGACTGGCGCTTGCTCTGCCCACCAAGCGTCAGCCACGCACAGGAGGGCTGCCCCCTGCTTGCGTTCGACACAGCCTGCGTGCTGGCGGAGCACAACCACCGGCGGGGCGACATTGAGACCGCCCTCACTTGGGCGATCCAAGGGATCTGGGACTGGCACAGACTCGCAGGCATGGGCCGTCTTGGGGGCAACCTCGACGTGAGCGCACCCGGGTTGACCGGCTGAGCACGTTTCGTCTGCTGTACAGCCTGGCGCCATCTGTTGCTGAAAAGTGGCCGGCTGACAAGTTTAAAAGTGTTGAAGGATGTCGCACACTCCTGCGCCTTGGGGTGCTTTGACCGGTGTGTCCATGGCGACTACCCATGGCTGGCGGCCCTGCAGGACCTGGAGGGGCGCGGCGCCTGACGCCCCTTCTTCTTCATGTGGCGCGACATGCTGGAGCTGGCAGGGGACGGCCACGACCCCCAAGACCTCTTAGCGGTCAACCAGGCGGTGTGGCTGTGCAGGTGAGTGTGTGCGTGTGTGTGCATGTGCGTGTGGTTGCGTGCACTTTTTTCTTGGTGTGTGCATGAGGTGATCGGGGGAGCGACGACGACAACACGCGATTACTGGTACAGAGAGAGACACGGCCTCGTCCCTGAAAGGACCAGATGGGCCCTTTGCTAACCAAGTTCCAAATTGATATCTTGCAAGCAACCTCAAGAGATGTTTGCGTTGTCATGCCACTAAGGCGCTACCAGTGCCTGGTGCAGCGCTGCATGGTGCTGCAGCTTGAGGAGGCGGGTGCTGCGGCGCCCCAGGGCGGGGCACTCGGGGAGGTCGCCTGGATGGCCACGCTGTCGGCGGTGGAGGCGCGCTCCTGGCACCCGGCGCTCCCCGGGGTGCGCGCATAGACGTGTTGCAAAACGGCAGGGTTTGGTTTTGGCAGCGTTGATGCTACATGGGTTGGGGCTGAGCGCGCCTGTACCCTCTGCAACCCGAAGTTTGCACCAAAGTGCAAGGTATGTCGTTTCCCTTTCATATGTTTGTGACTCTAACCTGATCCCACATGCGGCGGGTGGCAACCCCTTTCAAAATGTGCAGGTCCCGGCCACTGCCGCGCCCTTCACGCGGTCCTCTCCCGCCTCGAGCACCATATTCTTGGCGGGCGGCCGCGGCTTAACCATGGACGATAGTTTTGCACTGACCACCTACCTCAAGTTTCGCGATGACCGGGACAATCTGGGGCCCTGCGACGACCCCTGGTGGGCGGCACTGCCCCTGATTTGGCCTGTGCCATGGCAACGCAGGGGGCGTGTGCTTGTTTGGGGTTTAAACCTGAACTCTTGGCTGTCATAAGGGTAGCCCCTAAACTCTCAACCCTAGTATGTTTCTGTTTCACACGTGCCTGTGTCAGGTGGCAGTACATCGCGGCTGAGGTGGACATTCAGCACTACAGCAGTGGCTGCAATTCAGGCTTGGCTGACCGGCTGCTGCAGCCCACGTCTTTATCCTCACCCCTGTCGGCGGACAAGGCCAGCTGGGGGCGTGTGCGTATGGTTCGCTTGGGCAGAAGGTGGAGATGGCAAGCAATCCGCCCAAATGCTCGAGTTGGCGATCGTGCCCACGCACACATGGGCTGCGGCGCCGTCAGGGCGTGACTCCTTGAATATCCCGATCAGTCGCCGGCGGCCTGTGACAACCCCCGTGCTCGCCTGACGTCGCAGTTGTGTCCGGGTGACGCGAGCTCTTCTGGACGCCACCCTGCCGCAGTTCCTGCTTCACACGTATGAGAATCTCCATTCATACGCCAAAGTTTCTGGCACAGATCTCCGCATCAAGTTTGCCCAGAGCATCGCCATGTCCATGCTGCCCATGCTTGTGTCGAGTCTGCGGGAACGTGCCCTCACCTGCCTCCATTTCGGCGTTTTTGAGGGCTGGTATTCGGCGCTCACTGAGACAGGGGCGAGTTTTGGCTTACTCCGGCCAACAATGGTGGCGTGCGCCGCGGTGGCCGCCGGAGGCCTGTCGGAGTGGGAAGCCCTCGGCCTGCGCTGTGCGGCGCTCTTCTATGGCAGTGCACTTGGCCCGTTAGACGAGGCCGCCGGCGACATTGAGGCTGCGGCCGCGGCTGTCGCGCAAGCTTCGCCCTCAATGACATTCGAGGCAGTCAAGAAGCATAAGATCTTGCTGGATAGCGCCGCAGTCCTGCTCGCGATCAAGGCACGCTTCTGCCCTGACGTGCTGCTGTCGCAATGCCCTTTGTCATCATCGCCTGCGGCTCGCCGCTTGTACGACAACATGCTGAACCCTGCAAAGGGCGCCCAGCTGGCAGCTGCTCTGGTGGGCTAGGTTGTTGAATTTAAAAGGCTGCTCTTTATCACTGATGTTGGCACGAGTTCAATTAACGTGACCCAAAGGATTGTCATGTCTGCATGCATAATGCAACGCTGGGATTGATTGGTGGCGTGATGATGCGTGCCTTCACAAACGCGTGCTTGCGCCAGCAATTTGAGCTTTTGCATGTGCGCATGTGATGAGGGTACGCGCGCGTGCGATGCGTTCGTGCGCGCGTGCATGCGTGAGTCACCATACAACGTCCCACACGCCATCATGAATTGCCGCGCTGCGCCAAACTATGCACCCTCCACCCTCGGCTTCCTCACCAGGCCCTGTTCCGACGCTCCCCTGACACGCTCATCACCGGCACAGACGATGACGCATGCCAGCTCTGTCTGCCGCGCCTGCGGAAGTCGGCGTTCGAATGGTGGATTGGGGAGCTCAGCAGCAAAGGCGACCGGCTTCCCTAGCACACCTCGCCCTGGCTTTTGGCGGCTTGGTTGGTCCCGCAGCCGGGGAGATCAGTCGCGAAGGCGGCAAACCCCACGCGCTGCTTGTGCAGGAGCGCGAGCTGCTTGCAGAGGCGGTGGTGCAGCTGTGCAAGCTGCCAGGCGGGCTGAGCCACGCACTCCACTGCTTGCGCGAGCTGCCAGGGCCGCTGCCAGCGGCAGCTGTGGCGGCGGTGCTGCAGCGTGCGAGCGCAGACGGCGATGTGGGCAACATTTCCAGCGTATGCACTATTGTGGCAGCGTGGGAGTGCAAGCAAGCAGCTGTCCAGGCGGCGGCCACCTTGGACCGGCTCGCCCGCCGCCTGCGGCAGCAGCTCCAGCAGCAGCAGCCGCAGCAGCAGCAGGGCCAGCAGCAGCACGAGCACACACAGCCGCCAGAAAGCCTTGCAAAGCAACTCACGGCGGCATATCTGCTGCTTGCCGCCGCACCAAGCCCAGCCGCAGCCTGCGCTCTCCTGCAGGCAGCGCCGTCGGCGCTGACATCGGCACGGCTGCTGCGCCTGGCGTGCGGTGACGGTCCCGTCCTTGCTGCCGGGCCCATGGCAGAGGCCTTGATCCGCACGGCCTGCGACCTGGGCCGGCTGCCGCTGGCCGTTCTCCTGCTGCGCATGGCGTGGGGAAGTGGCGCGCTCGATCGGACCGCTTGCGGCCGCGCCTTGGGCGACCTGGCGGCTTGTGTTGCGCTGCTGCCGCCCGGCCCACAGCGCACACAGTGGGCCTTGGGCCTGCTGCAGCTGGCGCGCACTGGGAAGCTGCCATCTGGCCTGGGTGGCGGCGACGCAGGCGCGGCTGGACAGGCCCGGCTGCAGCGAAGGCGGCCGTTGCCAGGCGTTCCTGTGGCGCTTCCGGCCACTGGAGCGGCTGGCCTGGTGCAGGTGCTGGCGGGCTCCATTTCTGTCACAGATGCAGAGTTGATAGCGGCGTTTGAGTTTTGCACGAGCATCAGCAGCGGCGGCCTGCCCCTGAGCACAGTGGGAATGGAGAGCCTCAAAGCTTTTGTGGCGGCGTATGTGGTGCAGGGGGACCATTGGGCCGCATGGCAGCTGGTGCAAGAGGCAAGCGGCAGCGGGCCCGGTGGTGGCGCGGATGCGCATGCCAGCCTGCTTCAGGCGCTGGTGACCTCGTGGGAGGGGCTTCCGGCTGAGCAGCTGCCTGCTCCTGTGCTGCGTGCGGCGGCCGAGGCAGCTGCGACAGAGGGCTCTGCGCAAACGGCAGGACGCGTGCTCAGCCTGCTAGCTGCGGCCCAAGGCACCAGCGTTGCGGCGGCGACGCTGTCTCTAGGCAACGCTGCCGTTACGGCGCACCTGTTGTCGCTGCTCAAGACAGGCTCCACGAAGCCTGCCGCGGCGCTGGAGGCAGCAGCAGATTTGGCAGAGGCAGCCGTTGCTGCTGGTCAGAGGCTGCCGCACGGCACATGGGCGCAAGTGCTCGAGCATGTTGGAGGTGGAGCTGGCTTCATCAGCAGCACAGCAGGCGCGCAGCTGGCGCTGCTGGCACAGGAGCAGCTGCTGTCGCAAGCGGCCGCTGCGTTTGAGGCGGCAGAGCGCAGCTGTGCAAATGAGACGGGCCGCGTGCTGACCGGCCAGCGGCTTGTAGAGGTGCTGCTGGCCGCTCTGACGTCACCACTGCTGTCCGGAGGCAACGTCTTGGCAGAGCGTCGTGCCGCGGAAGCTGCCACAGCAGCCGCTGGCGCAAAACCAGAGGTCCAGCAGCAGCTGGCAGGCGGTTGGGCAGCAGCTGCGCGGCGCGCTAGCGAGCTGTGGGCACGCCTTGCGGTTGCCTGCGCCGAGGCAGCCCAGGAGTCTCCAGAATTGCCGGGGCACTGGCTGCAGTTCCCGCCCGGCTGCCGGCGGGAGGACGAGGCGGCGGCGCGGCGGCTGGCTGTGCGGCTGTGCGCGTCTGTGGGGCTGTCGGAGGCGGCGGTTCAAATGTACCAGGAGTTCCGGCAGGCGGGCGGGCAGCCTGAACTGGAAGGGGGCCTGCTGGAGGCGGCGCTGGCGGCGGCGCACGATGCGGGGGCGGAGGTGTCAACCGGATCTGCAGGTGGGCATGGAGGTTTTGCATGCGCTCAGGGCCATGCGACTGCGTCGGCTTGTTTGGGATGGGCTTCCTGGGCTCGTCATGTGTGGGCGCTGCAACCACAGCAGCAGCCACTGCAGCAGCCATCTCGCCTCACTTTGTGGGGTGGACTGACAGTGCAGCCTGTTCGCTGTGTCCTGCATGTGTCCCCCTTCTCGGCAGACCCATGAACATCTCCACTCATTGCTACACACGCATATTCTTATTGCACATGCACATGTGCCCGTCCAAACTTACCGTCGCCCTTTGCCCCTCGCCCCCCACCACGCAGCTCCCGCCGCCATCATGCGCACAGCTCAGTCCCTCTGCCCCACCGGCACCACCTGGGTGCCCAAAGACCCCACCGCATGGCGTGCATTCTTCGCCACGCTTGCCAGCAGCGCAGCCCACAGTGCCAACGGGGGCGAGTGCGACGCGGCCGCGGCGGCAGTGGGGGCGGTGGAGGCGCTGCTGCTTGACAGCGACGCCCTGTGGTCAGCGGGGGGCCAGGTGGCTGCCCTGCCTCTAGAGGCGGTCGCAGAGGGGCTGGGCGCGCTCGTGCCATGGGCGCCCAGCGCACCAGTGGGCGCGGCGGCCGCTGCTCGGCGGCTGCTGACCACATGCGAGCTGCGGGGCGGGCAGCAGCAGCAGCTTCAGGCTCCTCCAGCTGCTCATCGCGGCGGCTCGCCAGGCGGCAGCGGCAAACGCAGGGGTGCAGCTGCTTCATCGCACTCGTCCCGTGCGGCAGGCATCACCGCCTTGCGGCCTGCTCTGCCCGACGCTGATGGCGGCATCTACTCGGCAGCTGCCGCCGTGCTGGCTGCAGCCGGCGATCTGGCTGGAGCTGTCATGATGCTCGCGCCGCTCATCTCTGGTGCCAAGGGGCATGCAGCTTTATGCGGCGACAGTAGTGGCTCTTCCAATGCTCAGCAGCAGCAGCAGCAGCAGCAGCAGCAGCAGCAGCAGCAGCAGCAGCAGCAGCAGCAGCAGCGGCAGCGGCAGCGGCAGCGGCAGCGGCAGCAGCAGCAGCAGCAGCAGCAGCAGCAGCAGGTGGGCGCTGAGCTGCTATGCCTGCTGCCTCCAGGCCGCCGCGCTGCGGCTGCGGCGCCGGTCCTGCACCTGCTCGCTGCGGGGGGCGTGGGTGCGGTCACGTCACCTGCCCTGGTGGAGGCGCTAACTGGGGAGAACCTGGTGAGATGAGGGCGCTGCCGGGGTGCAGGGGGCTCTCAAACACATGCCATCCAAGGGCAGTTGCAGCAGCAATGTGAGTGTGATTGCCTGTTGTGCCCGGGGGCTTCAGCACTTTTGGGGCTCACTTTCACAACCACCCCTTGCAACGATGCAACCCATGCGGTAACTTGCAAATCAGCCATATCCAAGAATTGCCCCACCACTGTCCCAAACTCATCCCCTCAGGATGATGCAGCTGAGGCTGACCTGGTGGAGGCGTTTGGGGACACCTTCGTGGAGGATCTGATGGTGGCCGCGTTTGAGGGCCTGCCCGCGCTTGGCTGCGGCAACACGGGCTCTGCGCAGGACGCTGGTGTGACGGGCGGCCTGGCACTGCTTGCGAGACATGCCGGGGCCGCGGGCGGCGACGAGGGCGGCGGCTGCGATGCAGCCCTGCGGGCCCTGCTGCGTGCTATTGCAAGCTGACGCACCGAGGTGGTGCTGTGCGAAGCTGGTGCAGTGTCAAGCTGGTGGTGTCAATAAGAGTGTTTTAGTTGAGTTGGCGGCGTGCCGCGGATGCTGCTGTAGCGAGTCAATTGGAGTGAGTCAATTGGTCAATTCTGCGTAAGTGCTGCTTTCGGGGCCTGGCTGTCTGCCCCCTGGCAGAGCAGATGCAGGCGCCGCCGCACCGCCAATACATGTATAGGTACATTACCCACTTTGCCCCATTATTCTCACGCTTCACTGCTGCCTGCACAAAGCGTTGGGGCCTTGCTCCGCACTCCACACTTCACCGGCCATGCCCCGCCCGCTGGGTTGCCAGATTTGAGCTCACATAGCCAAGCACCTTCGACACAGAGTGCCAGGGTGCGCATTGCAGAGCCGCTCGCATGACTGACGACGCATGCACGTTTCAACTTGCATTTGGTCTGCTGTGCCGCTGTGGGGAATGCACTTAGTGCAGCTCAAACGATGCGCCTCATGCATTTTCACAGGTTACACAGCCAGAGAGGGACCCACACAAGTGAGAATAGGGTACTGTAGATGACATGTAAGAAGCATTTGCATTGTGTCCAGGAGGGAGCGGGCTGCTCCACCACAACCGGTCAGCGCTTGTTCCAGCGCCGCCATCCCACGTGGGCCTCGGCAGACCACCAGGCACCAGCCGCAGCCGCAGCGCCGCCCAAACAACACGTTGGCAGCAGCTGCAACATGAGCCGCCAAGGCCGCTGGATCGCGCGCCCTCTCAGCCGGCGGTTCGAGATTGAGGGGGAGCGGGGGGAGGGGAGACATCTCACCGCCGCAGCCGGCAAAAGTGGGGCGCGGCCTCCGCCAGCGCCTCCTGTGTCACCGCGGTGACGCCCTGCATCTCGTACCACCCCTCGTCCCCCTGCTGGCAGCGGTGGAATATCACCAGCTCCGGCCGCACGCGCCACAGCACGGACGAGGAGTGGATGCGCAGCTGCAGCGGCGCGTCTGCGGATGACATGAGAAGAAAGGATGTGGCGCGAGTCAGCGCTCGTCTGACGGCGTTGCTGGAACCTGAGGTCACCGCTGCCTTGGTGCCCGGCAGCAGCAACAGCAAAGCGCCTGCCAAACACCAACCGCAGAGGCGAGTCGCTGCACGTAAAAATACGCCCTTAGTGGCCCCCAATGCCGATGCGGGTCGCAGCCCCCTTGCTTCGAATGGCAATCCCTCACCCTGCTTTGTGTGCCGCAGCAGGCGGTACACATGGGTGCCGGCGTCGTTGGCGGCCCGCGGGTCGTAGTCCGTCCGCGCAAACCTCGCTGCGTTGAAGAACATGCCCGCGGCAATCGCGGCGAGGAACGACTGCAGGTCGAACGCCGCCTCCGCCGCGCCGCGCGGCAGCAGGCCGAGGCGGGAGAGGCGGGCGCGCAGCTGCTTGGCGACCTCCTCGGCGCGCCGCATGTGGTGGTGGTGCACAAAGTGGCGGTTGGCCCTGGCAGGGGAGGGTGGGGCAAGAGGGCACCATGGAAGGGGTGAGCGGGGAGGCCGGTCGGGGGGGTGAAGTTGCAAGGGCTGCTGATGGGCTGGCAGCAAATGCGTCGAGCGTGGGGACGCTGGGCTGCGAGACCGCCCTCAGGGCAGAGCGCGGCCAGCAGGAAACCCTGACTGCAACCCTGATCAGACCACTTTGCCGGGAAAATCGGGCGTGTTGATATCAGAGCCCCCACAAACACACGGCGCCATTGCGACGACCCGCCCCCCCTCCTTTCGGCCGCCCCCGCCCACCACTTTTGCGACCGCCCGTTTTCTGCCCACGCCCTGTGGGCGTTCAGGTACGTCACCATGTCACCCTCCGCCGCCGCAAACTTGGCGACCGCCGCGTCCCGCGCCCGCAGGCCCCCGCCGCCGGCGTGGCCCCAGACTGACGGCACAGACAGCAGGCCGGCGAGGAGCAGCAGATGGTCGGCGCAGCCGTGGCGGCGGCAGGCGGCGAGGAGGGCGGCGGCAAGGGGCGGGTCGAGGGGGAGGGAGGCCAGGGGGATCCCAGTGTCTTTAGACAGCCTGCAGAGAGAGGGCCGAAACATGGAGCGACACAGGGTAAGATGTGACGGGATGGGACATGAGAGGATAGGATAGGACACGACAGGATTGGATAGAATTGGACAGGATGAGTCAAGAGTGGTAGGGTTCAGCAGCTCCTGAGCTGGAGCTGGGTTGCTCAAGACATGAACCTTCAAGGCTCCCGAGGGGCCCACACCGCTCAAAAGTAATTGCGAAAACAAAACCTTACGTGGTTTTATTACTCACTTGGCGTCGCCGTCCAGGGCTCCCAGCGCGTGCAGCAGCTCCAGCCCCCGCACCACCGCCTCCGCGGGCGGCGGCGCCAGCCAGTCGAAGCGCATCACGTTGTCGATGCCCATGGCCTGTGGCAGGTGCAGAGGCGGCGGGGCGGCAGCCGCGCAGATTTCTTCAGCATGATGAAGTGCCGCAGCCTCGCTCAGTGTGTGGCTGCATGCAACATTGTACTTGATCACCGCCCCAGCGGAAACATGGAATTCACGCGAATCCACCCGTCCCATCTTGCTGGGCGCCCCCGAGATGCCCCTGCCCCCTGCCTAAAAATACTTGTGCATGGCGCCTCTGCCTGGGCGCTGTCACCCGGCGACCCCGGCCCCAGCTGCAGCAGCACACCGGCCAGGCTTAAGTCCACACTTGCATGAGCCAACCCAGTTGAGCAGCATGCAGAAGGCGTGTCACATCACAAAGTGCATCCCCTAGATACCAATGCGCCCACCTTGAGCTGCAGCAGCATGCCGGCCAGGTCCGATCGCTGCATCTCGGGCGTGCTGGCCGCGGGCAGCAGCGTAGCAAACGCGTCCTCGGTGCACAGACGGAAGCAGTGCCCCGGGCGCACGCGGCCCGCGCGGCCGGCGCGCTGCGTGGCGGATGCCTGCGAGGGAGCGGGGGTGACACAATTGAAGGGGGTGCCGCACGACTTGACAATAGCTGCGACACAGCAAGACGTCTGTGCGCCTGCCATCTCGGGGCAGAGCCAGGTCGTTGACACTGGCGAATGGCAAGGCGAGGCGCAAGCTTGCCATTCAGCACTTTGATATACACACCTCAGCATTACGGTATGCACATAGAACCCCGGCAGACACGTCCACTGGACAGAATGCCAGTGGTCTGGAACGGACTGGACCCACGCAGCCCGTGTGGTGCAAGTCTTGTCGAGCGACCTACCTTGGAAGTGGGTGCGACAAGCAAGGACTCCAGGCCGATGGCGGGGTTGAAGGCGCGCTGCTTCACGTAGCAGCTGTCGACCACATACACGATGCCCTCCAGGGTCAGGCTGGTCTCTGGGGAACGGCGGTCAGCGACGTGATCAAACGCGGTCAAACGTGGTCAAACGTGTACGAAACATAATGCATTTCAGGACACGAGAACGGTGGGTGCGCACCGCGTGTCCACGCTGTTCACACGCAATGTGCTGGCTGCTATTGCGGTCAAAGACGGACGGTCAACGGGATGCGCGCGCACCCGCAATGTTTGTTGCGACCACCACCTTGCGCGTGCCGCGTGCTGCCGGCTGGAACGCTGCCTGCTGCTGCGCGCCTGGCAGGCCTGCGGGCGGGCGGGCGGCCGGCGCAGGGCAGGGGCGGTAACGAAAGGGATTTTGCAGGCAGGGGCGCGGCAGTGATGAAGGCGGCATCCTGCTGACCCTGGGAACCCACAGGATTAGTTGTCAGTTGTCTTCCCTCCTCCCCCCTCCCCCCCTCCTCATGGTCCTTAATGAGGTGCAATAGCCTGCTCCCTGAGCTGCAGACAGCGTTTCAAAGGACTCGGATCCCCCTACAAGGGCAGCCCGGGGCACAAGCATGGCCCAAGACCGGCGCCCGCCCCCCTCGCGCACCCGAGTAGAGCGGCAGCGGCAGCAGCCGGTACTTGAGCCTGCTGCCCCGCAGCCGCCCCGCCTCCTCCGCCAGCATCTTCACGGCAGCTTCCACCTCCTCCTGGCCGGTCAGGAACACGAGCACGTCACCTGGCACGTCCTCTCGGTGAAGTTCACAGACGGTGTTCACGGCGGCCTTCACGTAGTCGCTGGTGGGCTCCAGTAAGTAGTGAAGCTGCGGGGAAGTTGAGTCGAAGGCGGTGGGCGGACGATCTAGGTGCGGCCGCCAGCAGCTATGCAGCAGTTGCAAATAAGCACACGCCTGGCGCCGAGCCGAGCGCAGCGGCTGCGCAGTCCCCAGGGCAGCCCTGACAGCCGAAAGCGGCCTGCGCGTGCCTTCCCTGATCTCACCTGCACTGGGTGAGTCCGCCCTTCAATGCTCAACACGGCCGGCGCCCTCGAAATCTCCCCAGGCCGCCACTCGCCCGCGCCCGCGCCACGCCATGCGGCGCCCGGCCCGCCGCCGCTGCCGCCCGCGGGGTCGAAGAAGTTGAAGAGGCGCTCCACCTCCAGCGTGGCGCTGCTGACAATGACACGCAGGTCCGGCCGCCGCCGCTGGACCTGTCGATGCCCCCAATTGTGTTTGTTTTGGCGCCCGTGATGAAGGGATGCAGGCCGGCTGTCAGCAGGGCCTTTCTGGAAACTCTGGGCGTCAGCCCCGCGGGGGTTGCTGCAGCGGGGGAAGGCACAAACCCGAAATGCAGCACCCGTGCAGGTTGCAAGTCCTGTGTCTTCACACGCAACTGGACACACAAAACAGCGGGGCACCTGGCCACCCAGCACCATTGCGGGCATCCGCTTGCCGCCGGCTGCCCTGCACGCCTGCTGCCCCCCCCCCCCTCTCGCCTTTTTAAGGAGGCCCAGCAGCGTGTCTGTCGCGAGCGACCGCTCGTGCGCCTCGTCCACCATCACGACGCTGACAAGGATCACAGGGGGCGGGCAGTGCGGCATGTCGTATGCGGTTGGTCGCCGGCAGGTTGACATGTGGGTATGTGTGTGGGTGGAGTCAGCGGTATGTAATCTGCTGCAACAAAACCATGCCTGGTAGGCATACTCTCGCCCAGACCGCTGGCAACTGCGCTGCGGTGGCAGGCGCAACCTGCTAGACAGGCCATTTTCAGGGCTCGCGGGGCTGTTTAGATGGCGCAGGCGCACTCAATCTTCCATCCGACCTCTGGCGTATAATCCCGTCACCCGTCACTCCCCCCAAAGGACCCGACGACTCACCTGTAGCGCGTGAGCAGGGGGTCCTCCATCATCTCTCTGAGCAGTACGCCGTCGGTGACGTACTTCACGCGCGTCACCTGCGGGCCGGCGGTACAGCGGTCGCTTGCAGCAGCACCGCCCGATGTGCGGCCGGTCCAGAGGGTGGACGGAGGCTGGCCGCATGCCCGCCTCGACCCATGGCAGTACAAAGCGTCCCCGCTGCTCGCGCCGCCCCGCCGCTGCCTCTGCGGGCGCTGGCGCTCGCACGGCCTCGGGTCTGCCGACCGCCAAGCCTTGATCACGCCGCGGACTTTGCACCCCTCTGGTCTGGTGGCATGACTGCCCAGCCGCACGCCTCTCGACTTCCCCATCTCACACCTGGCTCGCAACCTCTTCGAAGCGGATGGCGTAACCGACGGCGCCGCCCAGCGGCGTCCCCATCTCCTCCGCCACGCGCTGCGCCACTGTCACCGCCGCCACGCGGCGCGGCTGCGTGCAGACCACCTGGGGAAACAGGGCGCGGGCCGCGGCCACGGGGGAAGAGACCGGGGATACAGTCTGCAAAGCAGCGCTCAGTTGCTGATGGCTCGGGGGTTGGGGCCAGTGCTTGGATGCCGGGATGGGGAGCCGGCCGTTTGTCTGCGGCAGCCGCGGCTGCAGCGGACGCAAGGCGACCTGCCGCGCTGCTCGCTGTTTGAAAGTGCTGGACAAAAGCCAGCCAGCCATGCACCCGCACCCCTGCAGCCCCAAATCACGCGATTTTCGAAGTGCCCACCTGCATCCCGTCGTCGGCCCATCCGGCTTCGTACAGGAACCGCGGCACCTGCGTCGTCTTGCCGCTGCCAGTCTCGCCGACCAAGATGACCGTAGCATGAGACTCAACGAGGTACAAAATGTGCCGCCTGTACCGCGCCGCGGGCAGCTGCGCGCCCGGCCGCTGCTGCTGCTCCTGCCTCTGCGCCCCGGCGGCGGCGACGCCGCCGTCACCGCGCCCGCTGGTGCTTGGCGGCCCGTCGGCACCGCGGCCGGGCGGGGGACGGGATGGTGCGGCAGGGAAAGAGACGCCAAACGCGGATTTGGAACGCGACCCTGGGCGCTGGAAGGACATCAGCAACGCACTTCAGCACTGGACGAGCGCAGTGGTCGCGGCCGCGCCAACGCCGTGTGCCCGCCGCTGCCGTATCAAGCTAGATCTGCGGCTTGGGTAATGTCCAATTGTGTCAGCGTCACCAGGGCCATTTTGCACTCGTATGCAAGGACCTGGAAGTGATCACAGATTTTGTGTGAGTCCCAGCGCTTGTACAAAGGAACCAAGGCCGATCAATGTATCCTTTGACTACTCTCAATGTAGGAAACTTTTTTGATCCAACTAAGTCTGAGCCAGCTCTTACGATCTGTAGCGCAGTGCCATTGGGCTAGGCCCCGACGTTTTCGCCCTTGGATCTCCTGATAGTATTGCTCACTTCCAGACCAACAGTACTACTAGAACGTGCCGACCCCAGCATCGGTAAACAGCTGAGCCAACCTGCACCAGCAGCGTCACAACCGAACGCCGCCGCGCTCGCGCTTCTGCTCAGACAGGCTCAAGCAGCATTGGAACGCTCAGCAGCGGAGCAACAGCGACCGCCGAGCTCAAGGTCAGCAGCAGCTGGTCGCTTGCGGGCACCACCAAACTGCCAGGTAGCAGCGACCTCGGCAGCGCGCAGCTGCGGCGGCGCGAGCGCCCTCACGGGCGGCGGCGGCGGCGGCCATGCACAACTTCTGGGCCCGCATCAACGCGGTGCTGACCTTCTTCGGCACCGTAGCCGCGGCGCTGTGCGTGCTCGTCACGCTGACGGACTATGTCCACCAGAGCAACCCCCAGATCAGCCTGCAGCTGAAGGGCGTCAAGCGCCTGGCCCCCTTCCGCTCGAAGAACGACCAGGCGGTGCTGTCCATGGCGCTCGACGCCGACCTGCGCAGCGCGTTCAGCTGGAACACGAAGCAGCTGTTTGTGTTTGTGCAGGCCGAGTATGAGACTGCCGAGGTGCGCTTGCTTGCTGCGGGGGAGGGGGATGACTGGTGGGGGCCAGGTGTGGGGAGACAGGGCATGGTGGGCTCCAGTGCGGTGGTGCGGTCTGCATGTTGTAGCGCGCGGCGAGCAGGCTGCAGGCTGTGCTCCCCAGAAGCACGGGTCGCATACAGGTTGGGAGGGTTGAGGCGGCGGCCCCTGCTGTGAGGGCCGCACTCTGCGCGGCGCAGCAAGTGCAGCGGGCGTGTTGCAGCACCAGCACCGGCCTTGTGCCCCGCTGCGCCGCCATCCCCCTCAAACCATGCCGTCACCCATGCGCACACCCCCTCTCCACCCCCCCCACCCCATCGTGGACACGCTCCCTCGGCGCGCCGCAACCTCGGACGCCCGCAGAACAAGATCAACCAGGTCGTGCTGTGGGACAAGATCGTGCGGTCCAAGGACGAGGCCGTGATCAAGGCCCCCGGCCTGAAGCACAAGTACGCCCTCATAGACCGCGGCCAGTCGCTGCGCGGGACGCCCCTGACGCTCTCCCTCGTCTGGAATGTGATGCCCAAGGTCGGCGCGCTCTTCCAGCAGTCAAGATCGTTTCCCGTGGGAAGCCTGCCGGAAGAATACGTGTACTGATGGGTGACGCGGGGGCCGCGCGGAGGGGCGAGGGGGTCGGCACAGGCTGCGAGCCCGGCGGTGCTGGCGACGGCTCGGCAGGCCCCGCATCGGCGCGGGCATGGCGGCCTTGCATCGTGTGGTGCGTGCGCCAGGGATGGCGCGATCTAGGTGTTAATATTCGACTGATGATTTGGCGATCAGGGCATGATGCTTCTGGGGGATGTGCGGTTGGCCCCTGGCTGCTGGCCCATTCGCGGCTGCCGTCAAGGGTGACTAGACACGAGCAAAAGCCGCGGGCAGTTTGGACCGAGACTGCTAGCGTGCGGTGAAAAAGACCCGGTCCAAACGCAAGCAAGTGTTCTGGCGGGGCGATGCCTCAGATGCGCTGCGCAAGAACGGGGCACGCGTGTCGAGTGCGGGGAAGCCTGCCCCATCCTGATTCTGGCGCTGTGTCGCAGCAGGGTGGGTGGGAGGGTGGGAGAAGCGAGCGAGAGATCCTGACGGCGGGACAGTGCCAGCAAATGGGCCCGCCGTGAATTGAACGAGGGGCAGTTGATGCTTTCACAGGCGCGGCGCAGAGGCTGCCCTCGTGGCAGGGCCGGTGCGCTGTGCTAATCAGCAGCTTGGGCTTGCGACCGCGTCCGCAGTGACGTCGATGGTGTCACCCGGGTTCGCCCCTGCACAGGCGGGGCCACGCTGGTAAGAGCTGTGAATTGCGTGTAAACGTTCAATTGCTCGTGCTGGCAAGATCGCCCAGAGTCCTCATTTACCGAGGCGTCTTCCAGCTACCTTGCCGTTCCGCATGGTCGGCCCACCCCAACGCGTGTGATCGGTTTGTTCTTGCGAACGCACGTTGTAGTCGAGTGTTTGTTAGACCTTAGTGATCGTCTGTTCGGTTGCGTGAGGCCTCCCCCAGGCCCTCCAGCACTGATTTGTCTCCCTGGGACAGCATCGGGAGCTTCTGCACAGCCTGCGGGCCAGATCGTCGTCTAAAGGATTGATGGCTACTCCTGTGGAGCCCGCGGCACAGTACCAAGGCGGAAGTCAGCCTGCAGGCCAGTGCGCAGCAGCGGGACCAATGCCCACCCAGCACAGTGGTCCAGTCCAGCAGCAGCAGCGAGGCATGTGGTATGCACATATGGAGGCGTTTTCCGCGGCCGCGAGGGCTGCAGCTGTGCACCAGCAAGCGATGCACCCGCAGCCCTTCGGAATGTGGCCCATGCCCATGTGGGGTGAGTTCAAGGGCGATGCAGACCAACCCTATCGCATGAGAGTCGCGATGCATGCCTCGCTCCGCGCTCCGCTCAGCGGATCGGGCGCTATGGCGCCTCGTTACTCACCGGCGTCACCGCCCCGCCCGTGCGCACCCGGTCGCCCGCGCACCCGCCGCAGGGATGATGCCGATGCCCGGCATGGGCGGGCCGATGATGTACGGGATGCCTGGGATGATGCAGATGCAGGTGAGCAGGGCGTCCAGCAGCGGGGGCGCGCGGTCGGGTGGTTCTGGGAACATTCATTAGATTTCGTCCCAGACGCTGTCCGCCAGCAACTTCTCACCCCACGCACCCCAATCATGCCCACATGTCAACCCTTGTGACCATGCTTGCGCAGGCCCAGCAGCATCAGCAGCAGCAGCAGCGGCCGGGTGGCTGCGCGGCGCCGCACCAGCAGCAGGAGCAGCAGCAGCAGCAGCAGCAGCACGCCGCAGGCTTCTTCGGCGGCGCCGACTGTGACGCGCAGGCCATGCAGGTGTGGCCCGCGCCACGCGGCAGGGACGTCGCCGGGCAATCAGAGCGGCTGGACGGGGTTGTGATCCTTTGCCACCCATCTTGCATGGCTCGACTCTGTAGGGTGTGATCCCTCCAGCGATCCTTTCGGGATGAGTGGGCGCAGCAGCCGTATCGCTCACAAAGCGCAACAGCTGTTCGCACCGCCGCGCATGCCGTCTGACGCGACTTTCCCCGGCCCCGAACCGCTGCGTCTGCGCAGGAGCTGCGCCGCTCCCCAAGCCCCTCCGGCTCGAGCCACAGCGTCGGCACCCAGGAGTCCGCCGGCTGCGCCTGGGACGCGGCCGCCGGCGGCGGCGCCGGCGCCAGCAGCGGCGCCGCGGCGCGCGCGCCC
>NW_014013607.1:0-29812 GCF_000611645.1 Monoraphidium neglectum
ATTGTGAACCACGGTGCTCCTCATCAACCAAACCTTTGCAGCCCACCATTGCAGCACAGCTTGGTGACCTGGGGGCCACTATGCGCACATGGGCAGTGGAGCATTATGGGTAAGCTGGGCCGTGAAAGGCAAAGCAGCCGAACGGCAGACTGCCGTTGAATGCTGCAAAAAAATGTGGGATGCGTGCGTTTGCCAACTTACCACTCATCACCCTCGCCCCTGGTGACCCTCTCCAAATTTTGCAGATTCTGTACCGCTCCACCCGGCCTGCCAGACTTCAGCAGCAGCAGCAGCAGTGCCGTCGGCCATGACAACAGCCACACCAACACGGAGGGCCAGGGCAACAGAAGCGAGAAGTCCGATGGTACCTCGACGCCCAAGCCATGGGTCGCCACGCCCCTGCTGCGGGTGCGCCCGGAAGCCTGTGCAGTGCACACACCTGCCCACGCACCATCCGGCTTTCTGTCAACGCCAAGGGAGATTCATCCGGCGGGGTCCTCAGCTATGCGGCCGTGTCATCTCACATGCACCTGCGCAGCGCCTGTGATCGTTTCCTTCCAGGACAGTGTCTATCCAGTGTGCATGCTCAGGCCCTGGCTGAACCACTGCCGCAGATGCCGGGACCCTGCGGTGAGCGCTGGAGTGTGAAGCTCAAGTACTGCCCAGTCACCGGTGCCCTCTTGGACACCCGCCACTCGTGGGAGGCCTCGCTGCCACACATAGACGACATAAGGGACGCGTTCTCCAAAGAACAACTGCCACCGCCGGCACCGCGTGCATGGTGCGGCCGTGGGCCACCGTTCAAATGGTTGCAATTTCCATCTGCTGTATGCAGCAAATTCTGTCTACCGTATCATGCGCATATCTTCCGCTCACTACAGGGCATACCTTATCTGCAACGATATCATAAACAGAATGATGAGATAGACTGCCGCCATTCATTTGTGGCTTACACTTTGGCGCACCATCCCTTCGCAGCCCCCCCTGCATTGACGCCTGGTTTGCGTCGTCCAGCTCGCACCTGCTGCGCCGTCGCTCGGCCACCTTTGCCTACTCTGAGGAGGGATCCGTCCTGCAGCGCGTTGACGCGGACACAATCAGCGGGTCGGGCGGCAGCCACGACAACTTTTGGTGGTGGGCGGCGCCGACAGCGAGCTTTGGCGACGTGCAATCTGCACAGGTGATATGATCGGTGGTTTACCTTGCAGTGCAACCTCAGCAGCCAGCAATGAGCCGACCAACAATGTATAACCCATCGCAAGCTCGCATGCATTCAACGCGTTGCCAAGTGCGCCCTGAAACTGTAAAGGCTCACGCACACATCACCTGCAAAACCCCACCTACCGTTCCCGCCATTCCTCATCCTGCATCTGGCACCTGGCCCCTATCTGCGCCCTCATGGGTGTATCACACGGCCCTGGCAGGTCACTGAGATCTGCTACCCAGGCTCGGGCGCGTACACCCGCACACCTCTTTCACTTGCTCCACTGGCGTCCGCCGGTGCAGACGCTATCTTTGAGGCTGGCGTCATCTTGCCGTGAGCGGGCTTCAAGGGGCAAATGATTGCTGTATGTGTGTGCATGCATGTACACCTGTGCATTTGTGCAGTTGCATGCGCATGCGTGCTTCGTAACAGCGCAAGCGCAATATGTGCGCATTGGAGATATAATGTGTGGTGTGAGCATGCATTGCCCCTTTCCAGTCCCTTCATTGCCAGCGCATCAAACAACTGGCAACGGATGTGGCAAGGTATGTGGCTCTACTTCACAACACCTACCTGCTAAAATGCAGCTGTCAACCCCTGCCGGCAAACGGCTGCCCAATACAGATGCGGCTCACTGGCGCGCTGGGTACTGCGCTACTCCACCACTGGCGACAGGCGTCTGAAGAGTGCCACCCACCAGTTGTTCTCCGCGGCTTGAAACAGGCACAGAGCCTGCTTGGTGCCAGGCGTTATCTTGGCTTGCCTCCATTTCCTGGCAGTCTGTCAGGTCAATGGACGGATGGAGGGGTTGATGTTGAGGGCTCACAGCTGATTTCAGGGCATGCGCTGTTTTATGCGGAAATTGTTGCATGAGACGGATGCCGGTCCCTCTGTACTAAAGCTGCTGTGTAACACAGGTGTTGGTTTTGCTGGCCACAGGATTTACTCGTAGTATTGTTGCGCACCCATACAAGAAGTGACCAATATGTACGAAACATAGGTTCGTAGGTATTGGACCAGGCAGTGTGGCGGTTGATCATGCGGTTGAGGCACCTGTGGCACAGGGGACCCGCATGGCGTTCACCAGCAGGATGCATGTGTGGACAAACCCCTGTCAAGGATTGTAAAACAGGTCCAAGGCTCACATGACAATGGCACAATACTGACTAATTGATGTAGCAGGCAGCAAGCATACAATCTTGCAAAGTACTGCGGCCGCCACCAGACGACCAGATTAGTCGGAGTCCTGAACCTCCCTGGAAACTACACGGACGTAGGGCCTAGGGTGTCCATGCCCCCTGCCTGTCCCATTCGTTATGCACCCCCCGTTTGTTGACCGCATGCAGCGTCCTCCCACCGAGCTCGCCCGCGGCCGTGCCCGAGCAAGTGACCCTTGGATACTTGGGTTTAGGGTTCAGGTTTGGGTCAAGGGTGCGCCGCTGCAAACGAACGTTGCTACAGCCACCATAGAACGCTCTCTGGCGTTGGCCGTCTGCGCCTCGCGTTGTGCGTCCTCCCGCCCCTCCGCCTGTCGGCGTTAAGGTACCGGTCAGGTCCGCCGTCGGCGCAGCTGTTGTCGTAACCAGAGTCACGGTGACCCTCGCAATCAAGATTCTCGTGGCAGGCCCAACGCAAGGCAGGTCAGGCGCGCGCGAGGCCGAGGCCCTGCGAGAAGAGCAAACGCAGGACAGCCTGGGGTGGGGTAAAATGGAGCGTGGTGTGAGGGGATCAGTTTGCTCAGGGTTGACACCATTTCTGGTGTGGGGGTCCTGCAACGGGAATAAACCCGGGTCGTGGCAAGCTGCAGATGACCGGCTTGGTCTCCCATCAACCAGGGGCAGCCGTGTGGCCCCGTAGCCGCCTGCCTGCTGAGCAGGGTGCCCCACACATGTGCAACACCGGCCCGCCCCCAACCCGGCCCTCACACCGGCTGCCTGCCCACGCGCCGTGACAACGAGGCAGCCACCGGATTCTACCTCCCTGATACCTCTGAGGCCCTCCAATAATTGAGCCATCGCTTAAGCTGCGCGTTTTCGTCCGTGCTGGCGCACTGTGCTGCTCGCCTGTCCCTGCCACTCAGCTTGAGGGCGGCTGGCAGCTGCCCCGTGCACAGAGCACCACTTTGTGCGCAAGCTGTTGTTGCCGTCCAGGGCCTTGCCATGCATGACACCCGGATTGTTGTCAGCGGTCAGTGTGAGGCGCATGGTGTGGGCCCGCATGGTCGCGGGGCCGTCCTTGTGCGTGAAGCGTACGCGCCTGATTGCTTGGCATCACGGAGATTGCGATGTGCTGGAGGATGGGGGGCCGGGGATGAGGCCCAGGCCCTGGCGGAGGTAGGGCAGAGGGACGGGGGGTTGATCTCAAGAGCTCCACGCAGCTTTGGTAGTCAAGCGGGGCAGGGGCCAGGCGTGCTGATGCGGCTGCCAGATTGCCCGCACGCACGCTCCTAAGGCACCCGTTGTTGAACGGCAGGCCTGCACGGCACCCCGGTATGCCGATGGGCATTGATTGGCGCCTTCTCCAGCAATTTCGACAGCGCAACCACCGCCAAGGGCAATGGCAGAGCAGCGTGCTTTGTTGCAGTGCGTGAGCGGCAAGAGGCACCATCAAGGGGCCCTGCCGGGCCAGGTGCGCTGGCAGCGTGTCCTGCCATGTCGTGGATTGTTCACGATCGCACCCGGGCTACGCAATGCCATGTTGCTGGTGTGTCGTAGATCCATAGTTCGGTAACCGACAGCAAGCTTCAAAGATCACGCGCGCGAGCTTGAAAGCTACCGTAATACTGACCTCATGCAGATTTGCTGAAACATAGAAACACGCAGCTGTATGGTGTAAGCAAACATACGCACCAAGCTCACTTGCCGGCATGCCTCGCATATCACATCTTTGTCATGAACCTGCTGGGCGTGGCAGTCAGCTGCTGCTGATGCGGCGCGGCTTCTTGAGCCAGGCTGCCAGGCACTGAAGGTTTCTGTGATGCAGCCAGATGCAATCATGAATTTATATAGGTGACCTCGTTTGGTCACTTTCTTACCAGCTGATCAGCTATCAAGGAGCGCGCGACTGGGACAAACAGTCACCTGCCCAGCCCCTCCTGCATCACACGTCCCTGTCCCTGTCCCTGCTCCACCGCAACGATCTCTCTTGGCAACCTGCAAGAGCTGTTGCAGCCCGAAAGCATAGGCGCCAAATGTGGGCATGCATTATGCCAGAGGGAATGTTGGGACTGGCTCATTTACCACTTGTATTCACATTTCGCCACGACCCCGTCCTTCTCCCTCGACTCTAGCAGTAGAGGAGCCCACGCAAGGCTTGGCGCCATGACTGGATGGGGGCACACGGTGCATTGGCCCCTCAATCATGGGGACAGGTCAACCGAGATCCCCAGGCGCGGCGCAAAGCCAGCTGAGGGATCCAGGTGCACCGTGGTACCCAGGCGCACGGCCTCCTGCATGTTTGAGTGTGAGATATGTGAATGCTTAGTGTTGTTGAGGGCCGCGGCGTCAGACGCGTGTGTTGCAGGTTCACAGCAGCCAGTGTCTGCTGTGATTCATGCGTTGGATCACTCTGTCACCATACTGCTGGAGCAACTTGCCAAGCGCTTCGTTTGTGAAACCGGCTCGACCCGGCTGCCCAGGAGGCAGATCAGCAGCGCAGCACCCACCTGAATGCGCGCCTCGTACAGCAGGCTGATGGCGCCATCGTGGGACACCTGAGGTGTTGGAGGGGATGGCAAGGGGACAATGGTCGGGATCCTGCTTGGTACTTTCCAGCGCTCTTGCGCACTGGGTGCCGACACTGACCGGCTGCGTCGTCAAATACGGCAGGTGTGGGTGGCTCAACCTGAGTGGCGTGCCGGGCCCTACACAGGCTGTGTGGCTGCGTAGGCCCGCATTGCGAGGCGCACCTTGGCCTTGGCCAGGCCGCCGGTGTCCAGGCGGTGGGACACCGCCAACGCCACAGATCCCACAGCACTGGGGCCTGCAGATCATGCAGCGTATTGCGGGCGAGCAGGTTGCCACTTAGGGCAGGACTTTTACAGGGACAACCCGTCTCCTCATAGCCACGCTGGCCATGGCAGCAACCTGCATGCCTTCTAAGCCCCAAACCTATGAGTACATGTGCACGACATACTGCACCATGCGCAGCACTGCCCTCACCCCTGCCTCCCCACAGCTGCCTGCGCACCTGTCTCCACGCCCTTGGCGGCCCTGAGGGGCAGGACACAGTCGGCCGCCACCGTAGTGCGCCCCGAGGCCCCGACTTGCTGCGCCGCCATGATCCCCAGGCTGCGGCCCTTGCTAGTGCCTGCTTCTGTCAGCGTGGCCGTCAGCTGCGGCAGGGACGGGGGCCGCACGTGTGGGCGATGGGGCGCGGCGGATTGCTGTGCATGCAGCGCGCCAGCCTGCCAGGGCAGCTGCAGGGCAAGTTTCTGAAGCGCTCTGCCCTGCAGGGCTCCAAATGATGCATCACACCTGCTGGCGCGATGCGGGGCCGTCGCCCTTGCTTTCCACCATCCGACTCCAGGCACCACCAATCGACCACCCCGTCAGCGCCGCCGCCACGCTGCCGCCGCTGGCGCTTGCGGCGCCAATCGTTGCAGAGCCACCGATCAGCAGCGTGGGGCCGGCCGCGGCAAAGACGGCCGACACGTCGATCCCCGCACCGCCGCCCGCGGAGGCGCGGAAGTGCATGAGGCCACCGGGCGGTGCATAGTCCACCGAGGCCTTGAGGGTGGACAGCGCCGCGTCGCTGCCGGGGCTGGCCGACGCGGCGGCAAAGGGGTCTGCAGACAGGGAGGCCGTGAGGCCCGGGACGCTGGCGGGCGTCAGCGTGGCCCCAAGCGTCGTGGCGCCGCCGCTGCCCAGGATGCTGGAGAGCACGAGGCCCTTGGCGGGCGCGTGGATAACGCTGAGCGTGGTGCTGGCAGTGGAGGGTGTGGCGCCCAGCGCCTGGGCGGACAGAATAATCCCATCAGCAGTCACGGTGTCTGCGGCAGCGGGGGCAGATGAGGAGTGTGAAGCAATGCCGGAACGGCGCACATGCCTGGACACAGGGTATCACGGCTGTCAAGTCCTGCATGTGAGGCATTAGCTATTGCAGTGCGCGGCTACCCCGGTACAAGAAGATGTAAGGGAGTGGCAAGCACGCCGAGGCGCCGCAGGCGCGCAGCTGCAGCGACACACGAGGCGGCGGCGGCAGCTCGTGGCCGCAGTGCTCAACTGATGCTGACTCGATTCTCCTTTGTCGCAAAGGCACCGCCGACACGCGCACTGCCAGTAAGAACATCCTGGATGGGCTGTGCCAGCAAATTGAAGGCGGGGATGGCCACAGGGGTGGACATGGCTGCGATCTGGGTGGCGCCTCTTGGGAGGGAGGTGTGAGTCACTGTCGGCAGTGTGGGACAGACAGGGTATCTCAAGACTGTGCTAATGTAGACCAATTGGTTGGTCACTCAATGTTTGTGAATGATAGAGTTTCAAAATTCACAGTGTGCAGGTGAGTACAGCGCTAGGAAGCTTCCAGTGGCAACTGACGCTGCTGATGCCACCTCGTCATCATGACACCCAGCTTCTCCCCAGCGTTTGGTCTGCTGTTGATACGTGCGATGCTGTCGCTCAACAGCATCCGGGCAATGTGCTTGTTGCTTGATGGGGGGGGCTGCCTTGTAAAGGAGCGCGGGGAGAGGCGCCTGGTGTCGGCGTTGGACTGTGAAGGTATGGTGGCCAATCAGATCTGTTACACACCAAGGTAAGAATCGTACAACGTGCCACTCTCTCTGGGGTGGACCCCCATGCACAGTCCCCTACTTCTCATTTATACCACGGCGCAGTTGCCGAGGTGCCCACCTGGCGGTGAGGTATTGTGCAGAGCGCGCACTGTGCTCATGTACAGCACCAGGGAGCGCAGTGCCGACCGTCACGCGCAAGCCGCTTCGCTCAGCGAGCCAGGTGGGTGAATCCGGTGAGTTGTTCCTTGGCACTCTTGGCCCGTGCAAGCGCAACGACAAAGAAAGGGCATCAGGTTGACAGAAATGCAAGCAAGAATGTACTTATGCGGGAATGTACTCGCTGCGAGGATGCACTTGCGGCGTGCCGCGAGGTTGATCGCCGCCCAAAAACCACGCAGCAACCATGCAACGGTGCACTGCTGCCGCGTGGGGCGTTTGTTGGGGTGGCGGTGGCGGCACCCACTCTACTTCACATCAACGGGGCCGACCCTCAAAAAGTCTGGCAGGTCAGTCACGGGCTCGACCGTGGTTGAGGGCCGCGCCCACCACGCGTCGTCCAGGCCCCCGTACCCATAATCCGGCAGACCAGACCCGGGCCCGGCGGACGACGCTGACTGCGGCTTGGCCGCCGCAGTGTGTGCTGAGCCGCCGCTGCCGCTGGTGCGGTCCTGGTCCAGCTGCGGCCACAGAACCAGCTGGGGCACCTCAAAGCCGACGCCATTGGCAGCTGCGAGGGCGTGCGGCGCTTCCTGCTGCTGCGCCTGCGCCCACTGCTCGTGCCGCTCCAGAAGCTGCACCTCCGCCTCGTACTTCTC
The DNA here is from genome assembly GCF_000611645.1 of Monoraphidium neglectum. Taxonomy (NCBI): domain Eukaryota; kingdom Viridiplantae; phylum Chlorophyta; class Chlorophyceae; order Sphaeropleales; family Selenastraceae; genus Monoraphidium; species Monoraphidium neglectum. Next base: position 7,751 of record NW_014013607.1, read on the forward strand.
AAATGCAGTGGGGGTGGAACACCTTTGCTGCTTAGAACTGGGCGACGATGGCAGCGACACACGCAGGACCGTGTCGCCCTGTGCCGCGCGCTTGCCCACCGTGGCTGCCTGCTGTGGCTGCGTGCTGGGTGGCGGCTGGTGCTGGTGAGCGGGGCCGCAGTCCTCGCGCAGCAGCTCTGCGGCGTACTGGCTGTCACTTGGGCAGGAGCAGCCGCCCTTGAGGTCGTGCAGCTGCTGTAGAGCGCCCTCCAGCAGGGCGCCAACCTCGCGCCCGCGCAGCAGCAGCGCCTGTCATAGCATGGTGGAGCGACAACGGGCGAGCGCCGGTTGGGTGGCTGCACAAGCTGTGTATAAAACAGCAAGCGCTGGGGGGATGCCGGTTTGGCTCCAAGCTACAGAAGGGGCCTGGTCTTCTAGGCGATGCGAGCCTTCCTCACCCATGCATGGGCCTGCAGTCACCATCGATGCCGGACGCCCATCGCTCAACACCGCCCACCTGAAGCCGCGGCTCAGAGGTGTACCTGTCCTCCAGCCCCTCAGCCAGCCACTGCAGGAAACCTAGGTCTGCGGCCACGTCAGAGTCGCCCTGGGGCCGGACCGACAACGCGGCTTCACTGGCAGACGCGCGAGCCGCTTGCAGCAGCGCAGCGAGCCGTCGCCGCGTCTCATCGAGCTCAGCGCGCAGCGCGTGCGACTCGGCAGCAGCAGCAGCAAGCTCCACCTGGGAGCTGCCATCGGCAGGACGAGACGGTTGTGCAGAGGCGGCGGCGCCGTCCTCTGCGCCAGACGTCGCGCCGTGCAGTTCCTGTTGCTGCTGCTGCTGCTGGTGGTGCTGCTGCTGCAGAGCGGCATCGAGCGCCGCAGCCGACTTTGCTGCTTGGGCACGCGCGTCGGCCGCCTCCCCTTGTAGCACAGCGCGCGCACCCTCGGCCTCTGCCAGCTGCCGCCGCAGATCCCCCGCCTCCTGCTGCAGCCGCCCCTCGCGGCCCTCGAATTCCTCGCACTGCTGGGACAGGTCAAGTGCACGGCGTGACGCAGCTGCGGCATCGTCGGCCGCTGCAGAATGTGCGCCCTCTGCGGCAGTGAGCTGCTCGCGGAGCAGCGCCATATGCCCACCAGCTGCCTCTGTGGCAGCCTCAGCAGCACGCAAGCAGTCACGCAGCACTGTCGCCTCCACTGCAGATGCCTCGGCCGCCGTCCGCGCCGCTAGGAGCTCCCTCTCAAGGTGCGCGCCCCGCTCGTCTGGTTGACCTTCCTGCAGGTTCACGGGCTGCTGCAACTGCGCCTGCGTGTGCTGCTGCTGCTGCTGCTGCTGCTGCTGCTGGCTTTGCAAGGCGTCGATGCGCAGCGTGGCGGCCGCCAGCTGCTGCTCTGCGACCGCCAGCCGCCCCACCAGCTCTCTCACCTCCGCCTCGCTGTCTGTCAGGTCAGACTGGGTGTTCATCAGCTCGCGCTGAGTCTCGTCAAGCCACTGCTTCAGCTGCTGCACCTGACCAGCCACAGGCGTCGTGAACACGGGCCCTGGGCCCGGCAAGCTGCCGCTGTAGCTGCCGCTGCCGCGTACGGGCGACACGAGGCCCATGCGGGTGAGCTCCTCCTCCTTGGCCAGCAGACTCTCCTCGCGCTGAGCCAGCGTCTCACGAAGTGACGCCACCTCCAGGCGCGCCTCGCGCCAACCACTCTCGGCTTCGGCACTAAGCTTGTGCGCGGCAGCCAGCTCGGCGCGCGTGCTGGCGAGCTGCTGTTCCAGCTGCCCAAGCGCGCTGTGGTGCGCGGCAAGCTGCTCCGACACATACGACGCAGAGGACTTGGGTGACAGGGGCTCCCGCAAGCCCACAGACCCCTGCTTCTGCAGCTGTTTGCCGCCGGCTGCGAGGGCAGCCGCCTCGGCTGCCCGGCTGTGGTCCTGGATATCGCGCAACGCCGCGACTGCCAGCTGCCGCTGCTTCTCAGCTAGAGCACGCAGCGCCCTGCAGAGGGTGCCGCAATGCGTATAGAAGGGATGGGCAACCTGGCCGTCATGCCTGCAAGCAACTGCTTCAGCACTGCAAGCATCCAATGCGACAAAATATGGCAAGCCGGACCAGTGTAGCGACAGGGCAAGACCTTCCCAGGGCAGGCAAGGCTGGAGTGTGAAAGGTGGCAGCGCCCACCTGAATGGGCCAGATAAGCTGCGCTGGTGTGCGGCGAGCTGCTGCAACTGCAGAGACACGCTGCTGTAGATCGACGCCGAAACCGGCGCACGACTGCTGCCTCCACGGCTCAAAGCATCCCCGCCAGGGGCGCCCCCGTTGATGCGGGCGCTGTTGCTGTCGCTGCCACGGCTGAGGCGAGAAGCGCCCTGGGGCAGGCGCTCTTCACCTAGCTGAGGTGTAAGTGGGTGGGCTGCGGCCTCGGCTGCCATGGCCGCTCCTGCTGACGGGCCGGCTGTCATGAAGGGGCTTGCTGGGGAATCTGCCGTGTTGGCGGGAGGCAACCATGCGGCGTCCATAGCCAGCACCACAGGCAACAACCAGAGCCTATAAAAGCTCAGGCCCACCCTCTGCTGCTGAGGGGCGCCGTGAGAGGGTCACGAACGTGCTGTGCCGCTGCCGCTGGCGAGTTGCATCAAGGGCTGCGAGCGCTGGCGCGTGGCGCAGCCATGCCACGCCCCACAGGAACGCGAAAGTCCTTCTTCGCAACAGCTATAAACTCGTGTAATACCTAGTGAGTGCGTGCGATGCCGCGGGATGGAACACTGGAACTCGCCACCTGGACTGACAAAAACCCCGAGGAAGCTTGCAGGCGAGGCTGAGATGCTAGACAACCCTCTAAATCCCTTTGGCGCTTCTTCAGGCAGCACGAGGCAGCAAAACGGGCTGCCGCAAGGGTCGTTGCTGAAACGTCGAAGGGCACTCGTAGAAGACTCACCTAGAAACTTTGCTTGCCTACACACCCTTGAGCGGCTCCGCTTGGCTGCGACGGGCCCGGAGTCCGGCCACACCCGTACTAGAAATGTGCACTGTGAGCAGCGTGTACGACCAGAATGGAAAACTGAGCATATAAAACACCGGTGTTAGGTCCCCCGTAAGCCTTAAATGGTATGAAGGATGCAAGAGCTGTACCCCCGCGCTGCCGGGCGGGTCGGCACACAGAACCCGCCGACCAGCCGCCGACGTGCTGCAAGGTGTGTATCTAATATTGCAGTTGTGCCTTCGTCTGTTTTCATCGTTGAAGGTTTGAAATATGACTCGCCTGAAGTATCAACAGCGGGCATTTGATCACAGGGCAGGCGTGTCTTCATGCCTTGGGGCCACAAACTGGCTTAGGTGAGCTTTGGTGCAATCCAGGGACCAGGAGAGACTCTCGTGCGCCAGCTCCACTGATGAATTAACGTGTTTGAAGAGCAACACTACGCCGATGATCCAACTGTTCACGCATTTTGTTTGAAGGGCAAGCCTGTGTAATTGCCAGCAGCTGTCAGTGGCGCTTACTGTGAGTGCAGCAAAGCAGGGGTGGCATCAGCAAGGGCCTCGAGTCGTTTGCCAGTAACGTGGCAGAAAACAAGGCGTGCGAGCAGGCACAGGGCTCACGCGGTGGGGTCACTGCTATTGCAACAGCGTAGCCGGAGCATGGGCCCGTGCCGTCTATGCGGAAACGCGCTCTATGGCTTGAAAGAGGGGTCCAGCATCGGAGGGGTCGGGCATCGGCCGCCAGTGCTTGATGTGAGAAGATTGCAGGTCCAAAAACCAGCCATGATCAAGGGCGGCACGGCGGCATGGGTGCGCCTTGCGCACGCGTGGATGCACAGACGCGCACTCGACAGCCGCAGCTCCCAATCCTGGTTGACGAAAGCAGGATGGATGGCGCGCCCAGCAGGGAAAAGAAGTGCAATCTTACGTCATGTGTGACGGCTCTGTAAAGCCCAGCCCGGCCAACACCCACGGTTCAATGCCACGTAACGCTCGTGTCAGTGCCCGGTCAATACATAAACAGCAGAACACGACGGCTCTGGGGCCATCCACGACTTGTGCCCTGTTAAACCCCGGCAAGCAGCAGTCGACATGGTCCTGCCTTACTGGAGGTGCTCTCACACCATCTGGCAGCGGAGGTGAGTGGGTCACTCGCGGCCCCCTCTCTTCGCCCCCCGGCGCGTCATGCACTCGCCATTTTCAAACGAAAAGCGGGTTCTTTTTGCCAAGCTGCACCGTGATAGTCTCACAGCGGAGCGGGACCCAGGGCCTGCCCCAGCTCTCAGGGCAGCGCCAGAGCGGGTGGCTACTGCACTGCAGCACCGCCGCTTGACTGCAGCGGCGTCCCGCCTGCATTGCTCGGGCTACCTCGCGCCATTGCTGCGACTGTCGCTGCCAATAGCCGCTGCAATGCTGTCACCTGCCTCTGCAGACGCTCGCCGCCTTCGCCGCCGGCACGGTGTGCAAAGATTGTCCCGCTGCCGCCGTCCATTGCATCTGACAGACCCTTGGACAGCTGCTGAGCCAGAGGTAGCACCTTGTCCTCCAAGATGGCCTGGAGTGCGGCCTTCTCTTTTGCTGCAAAAGCGACCTGGCTGCGCAGCGTCGACACCTCTGGACCGTGCGGCACGCTTGCTACCGCCTGTGACTGGGCGGCTGCCATGGCCTGCTGCTGCTGCTGCTGCTGCTGTTGTTGCTGCTGGGCCGCGACCACGGCGGCAAGTGAGCCAATGCTCGCTCCGCTCGCGCGGCGGGCATGCTGCTGCACTTCAGCCTGCAGCTCTGCGTTTTCCAGCTGCAGTGCCCGCACCTGGTGCTGAAGAGAGGCCGCGTCGTCCTTGTGTATTTAAGCAACAGGACACCGCAGGCAGAGGAGGGAGGAGGGTGAATGCAATGGGTTTGTTGAGGTCTCTTGGTTCGCTCCCACATGTTATCAATATGGCGTTGCACTCAAGGGTTGCACCTGCAATACAGCCACAAAAAACATCCAAGCAGGCTAACGCACCTGGCTGCTGCTTGCGTCAGTGCCCAGCAGCGTGCCGCTGCGTGTTCGCATTGCCTCCGCCTCCAGTGCCGCACGCCTCAGGCCTGTTGTTGCAAAGATGACAAGGCGGTCGTGATGTGTGTGCCTTGGCGTACTCCAAAAGCATCGATGACTTGCCCACCACCACGCGAACACACGCAGCCCAGGTATGCCAGGAATATATGGTGCGTGCGGCGCTGTGCAGTATCGCAGCGCACCTATGAGCTCTGCAGTCTTGCCGTCCAGCTGGTCCTCCAGCAGGCGCTGGTGCTTGTCGTAGGCTTCAAGCTCCTCCTGCGGGCGGTGCCAAAGGGTCAACGGCAAGCACGGGGCCAGAGCCGCAGTTGAGGATTTGATAGGTGCACGCCGCCGGCCATCTCATACGTCGTTGCGCGACGGTTTACATCCACCAAGCCCTGATCTGCCAAGGTGCAAGCTTCGGCCCTCGGCCAGCCCCCGCCGACCTGCAGCGTCATGATCTGCTCGTCCCTCTCGTTAAGGCGCGCCGTCAGGGCGATCATGATGTCCCGCTGCTTCAGCAGCAGCTGCTTGTAGCGGTCAACCTGGAGTGATATGTGTTGGTTTGTGGTCACACGTTGCATGATCCCTTGGCCACACTCACCATGTCGCCCTTGGCCTGGTGCAACGGAACGCCTCATGCGCTGCTATGCTCACACCTGAGATGTTCTTACGCCACATGACAATCAACCCCACCCCATCAAACTCCCCAGCTGCGTATCACCTGCGCCAGGTCCTCCTCAAACAGCTGCCGCTCTGCCTCTAGCTCCCGCAGGCGACTCTCATACTCCCCGCGGATGCGCTTGTGCTCCTGCGCGTGAGGCGCAGGTCGCATGGGAATGAGGGCTTTGGAAGCAATGTTGGCGGACGCGCTTGCCAAACCAACTTGGGAAGAGTGCCCCAAGTACCAAGACCGACACAGAACCAGGATTGCTGCTGCTTCAAGCCGGCTGTTTGTTCCTCACACCTTGGCCAGTAGCGTTCTGAAGGTAGGCGAGTCCTCGGGCTTGGTGCCTCCGATGAGCAGCTGCCCCTGCATCGATGCAATCTTAGCCTCCAGCTGCCGTTTCTCCTCCTGAAGGTCAGTGGGCAAGTGGTGGTGATGAGCACCAGGCTTGACGCAAAACCCCCGTGTGTCAGACTCATGCAGGGCCATCGGGGAGAGGAACAGGGCTCGTCGCCCTGCGGCACTGACTGCATCACGTGTTGACTCCAGTTCTACAATACTGCTGTGCATCCAGTCGCAGCCGGCTGTACCCCTCCAAACACTTGAGACACACCGTGTGACCATGTTGGCCCAGCCGCACTCACCTTCTCCCTCATGAACTCCCTGCTGCGCGCCTCCAGCACCTTGAGCACCTCCAGCTTCTCATTCTCCGCCTGGCGCTTCTGCTCCTCAACCTGAGGAATGGGACGAGGCGCGAGGGCTGCTCAGGGAGTGGCGCCTCGACGCATGCATTTCTCAGACACCAACACACCATGAAAGCTTGAGGCAGGGGCCAGTCACCCGAAACCTACATCACCACCTATCCACCAGGACACACCTCGAGCAGCCTTCTTTTGTCCACAAGCTCCTTGCTGCGGCGCTGCAGCTCGGCCCTTAGCTTGCGCAATTCCCGCTCGTACCTGGTGAGACGGCAACGCAAGAGAAAGGTGGGGCCAGGGTTTCGGGTCGAGGGTGCAGCGTGCATGGCAGCGGCGTTGACGGGGATCGGGGCTGGCAGCAAGTTGTTGGCTCGATGCAACTTGCCCCTGCGGCCGGGAGGGCGCCCTCACTTGCGCAGCAGTGTCCTCTGGTCCAGGTCCTCATTGACCACCGCCTGGTTCTTGATGTTCTTGGCCCTGGGGGGGCGGACGATGGGGAGAGAGAGGGTGACAGGCAGCAGGCAGCATGCAGCGAGATGGGCGAGATTGTTTCTAAAATGTTGTAAATTATGTTTGCTCGATCGCAATCAACACAGGCCTCATGTCGTGCGCCAGGCAATGCGAAGCCAAAGCTGAGTGCCGACTGAACAGCACGCAGCAGCCAGAACCGGCGCGGCGGGCAGAGATGCAGGCGAGTTGAGCAGGCGCCAGAATCAGCCAGGTGCACCTGTTGGCAAACTTGAGCGTCGACAGGCTCTCCGCAAACGCCTCCAGCGCGGGGGAGACCATGCACATCATGGTGGTCTTACAGTTGCCCCCCAGGCTGTCCTCCAGGATGCGCGTGAGCTTGGAGTCGCGGTAGGGGATGTGCTGCCGGTCCTTGCGGTCGGTCAGAGCAGCAATCACGTTGCCTGCGCGGTGGGGTGGGGTGGTGAGGGGATTCTCAGCGTAAAGCCCCGCGCGCCCCACATGCTGGAGGCTTGCAGCAGCACAAGCAGGCCCAGTGCGGCCGGCAGCGTTGTGGGACTGGTCACCAGAGTGATGCTGCCGCTAGGCCGCGCACCCAGGGCTGAGAGCGAGGCGTTGATCTTCTTTGACTCCTCCAGGCGCTTGCCGGTCGCCCCGGTGATGTGCACCCTCTCACTCCCTGCCAGGTCCACCAGGTTCAGCTTGCCCACCTTGGGAGGGAGGGGGGTGCGCGGAAGGTGCAAAGTTTGTTTTCAGAAGCAGCAACCCGCCAGGTTGCGGGACCGCTCCCGGGAAAGCTCAAGAACGGTGCAGGCCCATCTCGAGGGCATCGACCCCGCATGAACGCTTGAGGAAGGGTAAGGCTCCTCACCCTGATGCTCTGCTGCGTGCTGAGAGCTGACGACGAGCCGCCCCTGCCAGCCGCCCAGGCAGGCGGCCGCCCCATGAGGGCGTCTATCGCGAAAGTGAGCAGCGGAGGGTAGGTGATGTCACGTCAGCTGGGGTGGACACGTGAGGCACCTGGCCTAGAGTGGAGCCCCTACCAGGCACACCATAGATCAAAACCAAGGGCCCCAACGCAGGTGTCAAGTTCGGCCACCCACCGGGCGACGAGGCCTCCGTGTCAGTGCCGGAGCACTTCTCCACGATGATGATGCACACTGCGTGAGACCGCGACGACACCTCGTTCATCTTGGTCGCACCCGTCGCACGCTGTAAATGGTGCGGACGTGTGTGTGTGTGTGTGTGTGTGTGTGTGTGTGTGTGTGTGTGTGTGTGTGTGTGTGTGTGTGTGAGCGTGCGCGCGCGCACGCATGCGCGCTTACAAGTGCAGGCTTTCGGCGAGACATGACTTCGGCCCGACATGTACACAGCGTGAGACCTCTTAGCTGAGAGGCTTCACAATCAATCTGCACAATCGGAAGCGCCAACGCATCACAGCCGCCTACTGTACACAGACCATCCCAGATCAGAATGCAGCATCCCGCACCTGCTCAGCGCCACGCATCATGAGCTCGTACACCTCCCGGGGCGACCGCACCACCCACTCGCTCAAACCATCGACGAAAACGCCGCGGCGTCGGTCCTCCCTGCACAGGTGTTGGTGCACATGCATCAAGGCATGCATGAGCAAACCGCCCAGCGTAAGAAGACAACACAGCTAGCTTCTGTCAGTGGCGAGCATGCACTGTCTTCTACCATCCCAGCCGTGTCTCTGCGACCCACCTGATGACAAGGTTTGTCCTGTCGGGCTTGAGCAGGTCGCTGATGACCTCATTGTAGATCTGGAGGTAGCTCAGGCGCACCAGGTACCTGCAGGGCGGGTTGTGCGATTGATTATGGGCCCGATGCAGCTAATCAGGCCGTGTGCGGCTGGCCTTCCAGTGATCAACGGTGGGCTCGAAGGAGTAAACCCTTTCTGCCTGAATTTGTGGAGTCGCATCAGCTTGACATGCTTGCTGAGTGGTCAGCACACAATACATGCCAGCTGCGTCAACACAGAGTCGCCCCACGTCCGCACCTGCTGCTGGGCTCTGGGTCATTCTGGATTTGGCAGAAGATGTCCTCAATGCTGCGCGGGATGATGCCCCTCAGGGGCCCCTCCAGGTCCCCTGGCAAAACACGGGGCGCAGCAGCGGCAAGGTGGGCCACAAGCATGTCAGACAGATGACACCACACATGCGTGCTTCCGTGCATGAGCCATGCAGCTGCTGTGTGCCCCTGCAAATCGCCTTGCACAGTGCCTACTTTTGGTGAACGTGCTGTTTGGCAAAGTGGTACAGTGGCACCCCTGCTGCGGCTGGCAAGGCCATTGCGGATGGAGAGCAGGCTGGGGCATCCACCTGCCACCCCCTCATCCTCCCTGACACGGGCCGCACCCTCCATGGTGTACGTCTTGCCAGTACCGGTCTGGCCGTAGGCGATGATCGCCGCATTGTAGCCCTGAAGGTAGAGGTACAGCGGCGCAGCGACAAACCGCAGTCGTCAGTGTGCCATGGCATATGCATGCTCGATTGCTGGTTGGCTGGTGGCGCCTCGACCCAGGCACACGGGCACCATCCCCCAGGAGTGAGCTTGCGCACACCTGCAGAGTGGAATGGACCAGCTGGCGTGCAGACTGGTTGTACACGTCCTCCTGGCTGCTGTCCTGGTCGTACACGTGGTCAAACGTGAACCTAGGGGCGCGTTCGGGTGCAGGCCGGCAGCGGCGGCAGGGCGTCTGTCATGAGGCAAGGGTGCACCACCAACTGGAATTAGGTGACCCCAAGGACGACCGCCCATCCCGTGCAATGCACGGTGTTTTGCTGCACGCCCACCCTGCCCCACTTACGAGGTACTGCATACGCCTCAGCACATGGTGAACCCCGCGCTTAAGGCGGCCCTGATGTCAACCCATCCTTTCCCTGCAACCCCCCTCCTCCCCCGCACCTGTAGGTAGCGTACAGCATGCCGTCTGACGCAGTAGACCCGCTCATGGCCGCCTGTAAGTTTTCGCTGATTGTCACCAGCCGGTGGTTCGGCGGCTCCACCAGCACAGTGCACTGTTTGTGCCGGCAAGGCAGCGGGTGCGCGCGCAGTTGTAGGGTTCAGCGGGATCGTAGTGCGGGCTAGGACACACCGTCCAGGTGTGCTCTGCCGCCACATGCAGCACATATTGCACGCGCCGCAATGGGTGTGTGTTCCAGTTGCACAGGGGATGGGGCAGCCGTCCCACCTCATACGGCCTGAAGCCTCGCAGCTCGCGGGGCAGCGGCGGGCGCACGCGCACGACGACCTTCAGGGAGGGCCGGACAGTCAGTGTGCATCAGGTGAGAGGGCCAAGATCTTAGCCACAACCGCGCTCTGGTGGATTGGTGTTTCTGAAACACATACAACTGTTGGCTCCACCTCATGTGAGGGGGGTCACTGCGGCTGCTGAGGCTCCTGCCGACCAAAATGAAGTGCTGCAGGCACGCACAACTGCGCATTCCGGCTGCCGCATGAAGTCCCTGAGCAGCGAAGCTGCTCTATGCTGTGTATCGCAAGATTTGGAAAGGTTCACAGCAGCAGACTGCCGCCTCATGCTGCCATGCTGCCTGAAGGGGGCTGGTGTATTCCCTGGCACCCCTGCACTGCCGGCACACCGCACTGCATGCGCTTGGCGGCGCCAACCCATGCACGGCCGTTCTAGCCGCAGCGGCTCATGCCTTGAAATTGTCATCCGACGGTGACGATGGCCAGTCCTCCTCGCCTTCCTGCTGCACCATGTGGTGCTCGCTCCCGCCTCCATCAGAGCGGCCGGGGTGCATGATGAGCGCCTCGAGGTGCTGCAGTTGAGGGTTGAAGGCCATGGCAATGCGTACGGCGCCTAAGAGCACCCCTATGTGTGTTTATTTTGCACGGCGCCAAAGCGCCCTCGCTTCAGGCCCGTGAGCGAGGCAAGGGCGGTCAACCAAAGCGTGGAGGACGTTCGCAAAAACGGCGGCCGCACGCGTGGAGACGTGCATAAACTGGTTTATATACGTGTATCGATTGTGAAGGTGGCGATCCGTGCAGCTTCGCTGTCGTGTTGATGATGCTGGTGCTGCTGCTGCTGCTGTTGCTGCTGCTGTTGGTGATGCAAAAAGTGGCCACACCCATCTTAACCGGGACCATGAGCGTCATCAAGCAAGATCGTAATTTCAATCAGTTTAAAACATCACAATGTCGTGTGTGCTGAGCCTAGAGTGATCTGATCAGATCGGGATTACCGTGGCACCCACAAGCAAAGGAGATTGTAATAGATATTACGCAACTTGAAACTTCCTGAACCGGGGGAGGCCAGCCTGCGGCCTGAGGGGGACCAATGGCACAAGTAGGAGGCCCTCCAGCCCCTCCACACAGCAGGGCACCGTGAGTGAAGGCCTTTCTGGTTTTATTTGTCGGGTGTACATGGCGAGCACGTTCAGGGCCAAGCAAACGTCCGCTCGGCGGCTCGGCGTGTACTTTGCGCCCACCGGGCCTGGCCTGGTCATCCTGCTGCCACTGTTGGCTCATTAGGAGCGGGTGGACCAGCTACCAACAAGTGCCCATGATCCAACTCGAACCGCTGACTGCGCCCTGTGCGCAGAGCCGTGCCCGTAGCATCCAAAACGCATGCAAAGCAGCAGCGGCCGGGCGGGAGCGGCCATGGGCAAGTGAGCGAAGCGGTGGCTGCAACGTGCGTTGCCCTCTGCATTGCTGCAATGATTGGCGGCATGCGACTGCCCATGCTGCCTGCTGCTTGATGCAGCACAAGCGGGCACGTTCTGCCCCAGACATCTGTTGTGAACATTGCTCCGTGTGCTGGCCTCGACCCGTGCCACCGCCCCAGCAGCGGCCGCGGCCACCTGGGGGAGGCGGAGGCGGCAGCGGCAGCAAACAAGGGGCGGAAGGAGCAGTGGCGGCGGTGGCGGGGCGTCCGAACGAGCTAGAATCGCGGTTGCGGCGGGACACGCCATTTATCTGCAACATCAGGTTCAAGAACGACCTGCCTGAAATTCCCGCGGGTGAGAGGGCGGTGCGTGGTTGAGAGGGCAGTTGAGGAGGAAGGCATGGGCCCTATTGTGCAGCAGAGGCATCCCCACACTTACAGCCTACTAATACTGCCAGCGCTTTGCGAACGCTCTGCCTGCTTGTCTGACACGTCAGACCCCAAGCTGCTGCTGACGCGCCCGGAGCCAGAGGCGCTGGGCGCGTTCTCGGTGACGTCACTGGAGCGCCAGACGTTGCGAGACCTGCTGCTGCCGGCTGACCTGGGGATACCCGTCACGCCGCTTAATGCGGATCGCTACACCGCGCCTGCAGACGTAAGCGGCTGCTGCGCATGTCGCAGTCTTGCAGGCGGCGCAGAGGGGGCGGGGCATGCGGCAAGGAAGCTGCGTCTGTGCTGACTGCATGCCTGTGTATGCTGACGGGTTTGCACAACGGCTGAAGAACCCGCCGCTGTTGCCTGGCCCATGCACACAGGGGCAGCAAGTGGCGTTGGACCCCCGGGATGCGGCGCTGCTGCAGGTGGGCATTTGCGTCCGTGTGACGAGGCTTGCTGCTGCATCGTTCACCGTGCAGCCGACGCACTCCTGTGGGGCGCCTGTCGCAATGAGTATGCGCGACGCCGCTCTGTTGTGCACGCTTCGGCCCCGCTCTGTGCGCAGGGCGAAATCCGGATGCCGGGGCAAGGGCCGTCGCCAGCAAAGCCCAAGCGGTTTGCTGGAAAGGCTGTGGAGGTGGGTGGGGTGCTGCATGAGGCTGCCTCCCAACAGGTGGTGGACGTATGAGCGGGTTTTGAAGGCGTCTAGCGCATGCACTATAACCACCACGGGCCCTGGCATGCGTTGAAGTGCCCTTGCACATCATTCTACACCTTTCACTCTCCGCATCCTACAGCGGCGCGTCGGCCCTAGCTCTGCCAACCTGCGGTGGTCAAAACAAACATCCCTGCCTAACTGACCCAACACAACAACTAAAGGTGTCATGGCTGATGCGGACAACCTACATTTCTGCAGCAGACCAGGAAGCGGCAGGGGGTGTGGCGGCGCGGCGGGCAGCAGCGGCGGCGCAGGCGGCGGCGGATGACGAATGGCGGACACGGGACGGGCAGATCAGGGAGATTGAGGTGGGCAAGCTGATGAGTGGTTCGAGGTAGAGGCTCGATGCCACACATGGACAGCTGAGGGCCAGTCACCACCAGCTTGCCCCCCGTTTGCACACATCTTTTTATCATGACTGGATGTTTCAGTGACAAGGCAGCGCCAAAATTTACGTCGCCTGCCCCGCACCCGCCCCTGTCCTCCAGGCCTCCTTTGCAGCAGCGCAGCAGCCAATCCTGCAGCACCCCCGCAAGCGTGGGGTGGTGGCCACAGAGGTGCTGCCCGTACTGCCAGACCTGGAGCGGTGGCCCCACAAGTACATCCAGGTACAACATTGAACTGCAGGCTGCCACGACAGGCCGCGTATGCGTTTTGCATGTCCCCCAACAGGGCACATGAACGCCTTTGTTCAAGGGGGGGGGCGCCTTTGATCAAGAACGCACACACACACTCCCTCTCTCTTTCTCTGACTTGCACGCACCACCAAAACAGAGCGCTGCATGCACACGCACCACCAAATCAGAGCGCTGCATGCACATACGTAATCGTGTAACGCTTGTGCGCCCGGCATGCCACACGCTCAACCTCTCGTCATCCCCAAGGTCCTGTTTGACGAGGAGCCCACCACGGACGGCGCCCTGGCCTCAGTCCCTGACCCCAAGCTGCGGCGCGCCCTGGCGGACAGGACCATGCTCAAGTCGTACAACCTGGCGCAGGGCGAGGGCGCCGCGCAGGTGCCTGCGCTGGCGCTACTGGTGCCATTGGCTGGCCTGAAGGTGCGGCCTGGCGATTGGGGCACATGTTTTGGGGTTGGCTACTCTGCTGGCGCTCTACCGCAGATACCACACGCCAAGACCGTCACGCGGCGCGCTGATGCCACTGCCACGCACCGCCGCTGTGGTTTGCCTTTGCGATGGGAAGAGTACTCGTGAGTGTCAGGCGTCCATTGTCCCTCTCCTAGCGGCGGCCTTGACCCCCTCTCGCAGGCAGCGCGCGCGGGTGACGCGGCAGGGCTGCCAGCGGAGCAGGAGGCGGAGGAGCTTGAGGGTGACTACATGTGGGACCAGGAGTACGCCTGGAACCAGCTGGTAGGCGGCGCCGGGGCTGCTGCCGTGATGCCATAGCGCGGTCACGGATTGCTGCCATTCTGCAGCCGCATGTTGGGTCTCTGTGGATGGCACTGCTGCCTGGGGCTGGCAGTGACCATGCTCGGCCTACGCAGCGATGCTGCTGCCATCTGGCCCGTGTTGACCTCCTCACAAGCCCATGCCCGCCCGTTGACCGGCCCTGCAGCGGCGACCAGGGGAGGCCAATCAGGAGGAGGAGGCGCAGGTGAACATGCATTTTGTGCGGCGCCTCCGCTGTTGTCAGAGTCGAAGCTTTATTGTACACAGGGCAAGCCCACAAGGTCCTGCATCGTGCTCAAGTTTCACGTTGCCACCGTGATCGCGTTCCTCCACAGCCACACCTGCCGTATGAATCAGCAACGCCCTACTCACAATCGATGCCCATGCAATCTCAGCCACCCAACCTGCATTCCGTCTTCCTTTGACTAGGACTCTTACCTGCTGCGCCGTGAGGACGACAAGGTCACCTACTCACTCTTTGCAACAAAGGTCAGGGGCTAGCTGCAGTGGGCCACCTCAAACTGGCACTTCAACACCCCTGTGCGCACATGCCTCGCGTTTCGTCTGTGACTATTGCATCGAAGTTTGAATAATGAAAGCAATGTCACCAACTTGACGCTGTTGATGGCATAAACACCACATCACTCTCTTCTCCGCCGTACACTTGTCTGCTTTCCAACTCTCCTCTCTGCCAGCTGCGCTGCCGCAAGCGCAAGCGCAAGGCGGAGGACGACCCCATCCCCGCCAAGGTGGCCATCATGCACCGCGAGCTCACGTGAGTAGGGGTAGCGTTTTGCTTCATCGGCTGCCACGTCAATTGCTTTGGCACGGCAGCATTGATAACGCGTGGGCTTGATGGCCACGTGCGGGCAGCTGGCGCATGCGAAGCGCCCGTCTGGACATCTGCGTGCAACCAGCCATGTCCGTCATCCATCGCCACCCCGTCAACAAAACCCCGATACTCGCTCACGCTACAACCATCAACCCTTTGCTCCTGCAGGGAAGCGGAGGAGGCTGAGAACCTTGAGCGGCGGCACCCCGACGTCCCAGATGGTGACTCGGATTAGCGCCCGTGGCCCCCGTGCTAGGTCCCATGGCCTGGCTTGTGCAACCCCAAGCTTGTCATCGGGGGTCCAAGGGGAGCTGTTGCCCAGCGGGCAGTGCATTGTGTGCCGCAGTGTTCTTCCTCTGTATTTTTGGGTCGAAAATAAAATGGTATCATGACATGATTTATTTTCAACCAAGTCAACCAATTCTCTGGTACACCTGGTTGGGGCGATGTCGCACAATCCAGGTGTAATCGTACATTGGAATGTCCAAGCTGCAGGCACCCTTACCCAAATTTACACAAGCAGTCCAGTGACACTCTGCAGGCGCAAGCGCAAAATATGGGTCTGCTGGGGCGCCACCTTTTGAATTCAACACGCACTCACTGACAGGGCATTGTACTGCCTGCCACCGGAGGTAAGAAGCTATCGTCCCAGCAGTGAACTGCTACAGCTTCCCTCATCAAACCTATTACGTATATCAGCGCACAGCGCGGTCAAATTGTCATCGCTACCTCCTGCAGGCCATGAACAGGCTCATGCACCCTCGTCAGAGCCGCCAGTGCTGTCGTCCCCCTCTCTATCGCTGCTGCGTGGCAGCATGCCAGGGTCAGCAGTGGCATGGGACCAGCAGAGGCTGCCGCCACGTGGTGTCCCGCACGCCGCTGCTACACTACAGAATGGGCGGGGGCATAGAGCTCCTTGCTGTGGCCGTTTGCCGCTGCTGCGCGCATGGCAGCGCTGCCGTGCTGATTTGAGGCTGAAAGGCGCGGCTCCAGCTCAGCAACCAAAACAGGCTGCTGCTGCTGCTGCTACAGTCTTCCCCCGCTACAGCGAACCCCGCCATAGCAAAAACCCTGCCGACAGCGAACGCCGCCGCTCCCCCCAATATCAGCAGATGCCCAATTCCACTTTTTGTGATAGCGAACAAGCCGGCTATGGCGAACGTGCCGCCGACCCCCGATGAATTCACTGTAGCGAGGGAAGACTGTACTGCTGCTGCTGCTGCTGCTGCTGTAGCTGCTACCCCTGCTGAGAGGTACACCCACCACTATGCAGGCTGTCACATGCGTCATTTTATGCTGTACTTCCGTTCGCGTTGAGCTCTGCAGCACACTGTAACCTAAGGAATGGCCACCAAGGTCAGCATGGTTCAACTTCCATGCGCTGCGCAAAGACGCTGAGCTGCGGTACTGGCCAAGTTGCTCAATGCAGATCACATGGGCACGCTGCGCACTGGTTGGGGACTGATCAAATAGTGCATTGGATCACACGCGAGGCTGGAGGTCAAGGCAGAATGACGCAACAGACACTGCTTCAAATCACGTTTCATGATGCCCAGTTGCGCTGCAGGGTGCCAAGCAGCTAACATACATCCCTCTCTCTGCTTTTGACCCTGCAGCTGCCGCAAGGCTCACGCAGCACCCGGCACCCCCGCCCGCGGTATTGCACCGTCAGCGGCGTCAGTTGTATCCGCCTCGCTGGCGCCCACAAGACCAGTGGGTGCAGCGCCGGCTGCGGGGCTGCCTTCCGGGAGGAACTCCAGCCGCATGGGCAGCCAGGCCCGCGCTGCTGCGGGCAGCCAGAGGATGACGTTTGCGAACCAGCTATTGGTCTTGGGCACGAGGGCATGGGCGATCAGGCTGCGATGTGGAGCAAGGGCAGGAAGCACGCGGGAAGGCTGATGTCGTGGGTGTCACAATTGAACGGGGAATGCACGTATAGGAGCTGTTGTGCACAGGAAATGCAAGAGGACTGCAACAAACACAACCACTGAGCGCTCTGCGCGGCAGGATAATCGCAGACGCTCACGTGCAGCGGCCGTCCTTGAGCCTCTCGCCAGCGATGGTCTTGCCCAGCACCTCGGTGGACTCTGTGGTGAGGTCACACCCCACCTGCAGGACGGTTGGCTTCCTGTTGCCAGTCTGGTTTGCAGGGAGAAGGACAGGGCGCATCGAACCGTCTGTACATGTGGTGCGTCTCGCTTGTATCACAGGGCCACAGCACGCTGCGGAAAGCGTTCGTGCCTGCTGCTACCCCAGGATGCCACAGCAATGGCCAGCTTCCCTGCCCTCCTCGTCTTCAACCCCCTCCCACCTGTGCCAGAAACTCGGACACAAACTCCAGCGACACCTCCCCCGAGTCAGCGTCAACTATACCCTGGGTACCAAGCAGGCGGCGTGTATGTGGGGTGGGAGGCAGGGTATGGTTATCTTGGTGTGTGTGTGTGTGTGTGTGTGTGTGTGTGTGTGTGTGTAAAAGGAGCGGATGCAATTTGCCTCATGGGTGATCAACATGGTGTTATAATGTGGGTATGTGAGAAGAGGTGGGCAGACGAAAAAATTGAGGGGGCCAAAGCATCGCGCACTTTTGTCGACACATGTGCGAGCGCATGTGTGCGCCTGCACATGTGTGCCCACGTGCGTGCATGCATGCATGCAACCAGGTAGGGATGTGTGCATGTGTGCACATGCTGAAAAGCTGCGAGATAGCAAGGGAGGAAGTAGCAATAAGGGCTGCCTGCCTGACGGAGCACACCCCACACCCCCAGCTGTGGAAGTGTCACGGTTGCTGCTGGGTCCCGCCCATTCCCTATCCCGCAGTGACGACTCGCCGCCGCCCCGCACCGCGAGCCGCGTTGTGCGTATGGAAATGAAGGGGAAGGTCAGGCCACACATGAACTGGGCGCCCACTTGGAACTCGTCGGGAGGGTCCTTTGTGAAGTCAACGTACAGCAGCCGCCGCCCCGCAGCCAATGCAGCCGCGGCCGCTGCAGGGCTGCTGAGGGCGGTTCCGCTGCCGCTGTGGTTGCGGCCAGCTGGTGCAGCAGAGGCGGCGTCAGCTGCAGGCTGGGCCGTGGCATCCGCGGTTGATGCGCCCTCTGCAGCTGCGGCACCCACGGGGGCAGCGCCCACGAGCCAGGGGTCGCCTGGCAGCAGGAGGCGCGCTGCACCAGGCTGCCAGGCACAAAGCGCGACGCGTTACATGCATGCGCATGAATGTTGTGCATAAGAGTTTGATGTTCACCATTATGAGATTGTAACGTGACTCATCAGCATGCACCTGGACCCCAGCCCTTGTGACTTGTGAAACTGCGAGCCCCGCAGCCCCCAAACATTTGCAAGCTCATACCCCCTCCCCCCGTCCAGCACGCTCGCCCTGGCAGAACAAATGCCGTCATGCAATTGACAGGTCCGGGGACATGCCCATGTCCCACACGGCAGCTGCTCAGCTGTGCTTCACACCTGCCCGGGCCGCCCTGATTTGAACGACATCGAGGGCCAAAAGCTGATGCCCATCTTACAGCGCCGATCCACGTGCATCAGCGCCTGAAAGAGCACCGCCACAGCATGTCCAACCGGGGGGCAGTGTGATGCAAGGTGACGAGTGGCGCCACCTTGTGAGTGCCCGTTCCCACCACACAGCGCACATTCGCCACATGCACAGGAGGACTACGCGATTCCGAGTCCCATGCCGGTTTGCCACCTAAGAGGCTTCGAGCTTCTCTGTGGCCTCTGTCCTGCGCACATGTTTGATGCCGGCGAGGGCCTCAACGGTGCCCAGGATCCAGGGCGCGCTGCCTGCTGCTGTGGTGGTTGAAAGCACGGGCGCTGCACCGCCCCTAGCTGCAGTATCGACCAGCGAGGGTGCTGGTTCAGCTGCGGTGGCGTCCATGGAACCCGCTGCTATATTTACAAATTGTACCCCACTAAGGGCCTTTAAGATAGTGCTGCCCAGGGGTTTGGTGTGGTCTGTGGTGTTTCGCAATCAAAATCAACCTGGAATAGTACGTGTTTATACTCAATTCATGTGTGCGATTGATGAAATGGAGCCTGTCCACGGAGTGGGATCAGATACAGGGTACCGTACCCTGCCAACGTGCTTACAATACAAGTGTGCGTGCGCGACGAGGAGGCATCCCCCAAGAGGTGAGTGTATAAACACGCGCACATCACAACTGCATAGGTATCGGGCAGGCGAAGGTAGTGACAGCAGGGAGCATGGTGATGTCACGCTGTTGCCCTGCGGGCGAATGCAAGGCAGACCTAAAACACCACATCACCCTGTGAGATTTGAGCTGTGATATTGAGCGAGGTGCGATAATGTCGAGCATGTTGATGCCAATGCGGACCGCAGCCACACAGGTGCTGCTGGTCAGGACGAGGCTGTCTAGGGTCAAAGCGATACTGGTGTTGCACAACCCTTGCTACAAGAAGGCCACAATGTGAACCGAGGAATGAAGTCCAGTTGCGCATCCCATACGCCTCATGTCACCGTCATTGATATTGATCTGACACACCACTGGTCCTATGAGTACTAGTACTCATATACATGCGAAATTCAGCTCCCACATTGAGCATAACTCATCGCCTGTGCTACGGTGCGTGCGCGTTGGAAGGTTTTGAGGTGTGAAAGTCATAAGGTACTACACACCCATCCTAGCAACCGTGGCTGAGTGTGGCGGGACGTCAACACCCCTAAAAGTGTCTAGGCATCTCAGCAGGTGTATTCAACAGAAAATCCAGCTTGCCTAAAGGGGGGGTCTCAGTGGCTTGAGCTCCAGCATAACGGCCTCATTCATGTAGAAAAGCTACTAGCTGCCACTCAACCTTACAAACCAACACACACGGCATCGATCAGTGCTGCATAGGTCCTCTAGCCATGCTCCGACGCGCTCTTGCTCACCAGGTATCACCGTGCACGTGGTCCTGGTGTATGCCCTGGCTGGTCGGTGATTGCGGGCAACTGCAATTGCCCCAGTCTTGTTGGTGTCAGCTGCCTGAACCCACCGCCCGACCCTGTCGGGGTGAGTGACTGGCCCCATATGTCACTGTTGCTTTGCACGCATGCCAGGCTGGGGTCGCATGGCAGACGTTTGTGCCAAAGATGTGGGCTGGGGTGGATGCTTTCGGGTACCGGAGCAAACATTCACATTCAATGAAGCCGTCGCCCCATGCTCGATGTTGCATGACCCTGCAGCAAGTGTGGGTGGGCTAACGCGCAGCCCACCGTGCCTCGGCCCTTGTTGCGGTTGCCTGGACGGTATTCTTGAGATGTTTGAGACGCATCAAACCAAGCAAGGGGTTGATGATACAAAAAGAGGCCATGCGCCATTGGTTGCCTATGACAACGTCGAGGACTCAGGCCTCGTGTCAGTGGGCCCCTGCCCGTCCGTAGCCTTGGCTGTCACTGTGCGCGGCGGATTGCCGTTGGTCCAGCATGACGGCCCATCTGCGCCCATTCGCAGCCACATTCAAGCCCACTTCGTGAAATATTTGTGGCTACATCCGTCGATAGATGAGGCGACACATGATAGCCCATCACTGATCACCACGTGACGCGCCTCGGCGGCCCAGGGCTAGCCTTCCTAGGTTTATCTGTGTTCGAAATATTTCACGCATTGTAACGTGCACAGGGCACCCAGCGCGGGACTTTGGGCAGCAGGCGAGGGCAGCGTGAGTGCGTCCTGCCCGCGCTTTTACAGGTGAACCCGCGGCAACCAATGGGAGATGCACATCAGGGTATCACTGCGCCCGCCTCACATAGCAGCCGCGGCCTGCGAGCATTGGCGAACGCCCCTGACAGCACAGGCGGCGCTCGTGCCTAGGGTGTGCAAGCGCATGAAGCTCATCCTAGCACAGGGCCCGGCAGCTTGTGCTTCTTGAAGCTGTCCCCACACTGAGACATGCAAGCCCCCCGCTCCAGCAGATTTGCGGAAGCCGACCGAGGGCTTGCGGTGGCGGCGGAGCGCCTGGCGACCGCTGCCGTGCCCCAAATTGGGCCCGGTCTTGACATCAACTCACGCAGGAGACTGTAGGTAAAGCCCCCGTCAAACGAGGTGCATGCGCGCTCGCGTTTGTATGTTGGGTTACATTGCCCAGCCAATGGCACGCTGCTCTGCACTCAACGGTGCGGCCTGGCTGAGGGGGTAGATGCGCAGCTGCTAGGACGTTGTACTGACAATCAGGCCTGCGATGCGCAACGAGCAGTCAGACTTGCCATGCCCCTTGCGTTGCGGCCAAGAGTGCAAATGTCGCTAGCACCACACCCACTGTGCGGCCCATCTGGCGGCGTCACTTGCGTGGCGCGCAGGTGGCATGTCAGTAGTGGTGGAGCAGCAGAGCCACCCCGTGACTATGACGTCACTCAGGAGCGTCCCAGAGGCAGGTGCAGCCGCCCAGCAAGTGCCGCTCAAGGCGACGTGGGCTGGACCGGCGGACGCTAGCGCAGCAACTGTAGACGTGGCCGCAGGGGGTGGCGCGCCCTACCCGCCCTCCAGCCTGCCCCACCTCAGCTTTGCCCACGAGCAGCGCATGCTCAAGTCCGAGGTGAGATGACACCACCAGCTCACGCCCCTTCGAATCAAAGGGGCTGGCGTGGCCAGGCTTGCAGTGGCGCTGGCCCAGCTACACCTGGTCGCTCGGTCACGGCTGCACCCCGGCGGTCGTCCAATGGGCCGCCTCCGCGCACTGGAAAGGCTGTCCCCCTGGCCGTTCATCGGCCATACATGCAGGCGCCTGCATAGCTCAACACGCTCATCTACGTGCTCGTCTGCCTGGCTGCCTTGGCCCTGATCCCGGGTGCCGCGCCCCCCTCCTGCTGCCCCCCGCGCTCCCAGGACGTGCTGTTTGTGAACCAGGTGGAGCCGGCCCCCGGCCGATGCCACTCGCTGTTCATGGTGTGCGACGGCCACCAGGGCGTGGGCGCGGCGCAGCACGTGGTGCAGTGCCTGCCCTGGATACTGGACCGCACACTGCCCAGCGAGCTGCCAGACTGGGCCAACGCCGCAGGTGCGCGCGCGCAGAGCCCAGCGCAATCTGTCGTCCTATTCCCCGGCTGCCTAGTGACCCAAAGTACTTTGCGGGCAGTCGTTTCTCTTGGCCGCGTGTTTTCATGCGCGCACCACCTGCGGCTGGGCTAGCGCCTCACGCGTGCATTATACTGATCCCTCTGTCCCCCCCCCCCCCCCCCCCCCCC
>NW_014013607.1:30258-31791 GCF_000611645.1 Monoraphidium neglectum
CCGCCGCTCATACAGAGGTGGCTGTGTTTGCGGAGCAGGTACGCCGCGGCATCAGCAGCGCAGTGGTTCTGGCCGACAACAGGTGGACCGCCACTTCAATGCTCTCGGGTGAGACCTCTCTCCCCTGGCCCTCACGCCGCACGACCACACACCATGGTCGCGCCCCCCCTTAGGTCTGCACCTTTGCTGTGTTGATGAGCACCCCTCAGTCGCCCTGTGTGCCAGTGTTGGGCCGCTGGCCCTCTGACGCCTTGTTCGCTTTGCAGCAAGCCTGGCTGAGCCTGCCCTGCTGCCCGCTTGCCTGGCGCTGCACCTGAGCCTGTTTCTCCCGTCTTACGGATCCCAACCCAGGCACAACGATGACGCTGGTGATCGTCAGCGGGTGGCTGGTGACTGTGGCCAACACGGGTGACAGCAGTGCTGTGCTGGACTCTGGTGACCACATCAGCGAGATCACGTTCAGCCACAGGATACAGGTGGGAGGCGCCCGCCGGGCGCATAGGCGTGCATGGTACTTGTGCACACTATCATGGGGCTGTGATGCATGTGAGCTTGTGCGTACGTGCATGCGTGCATGGCGGCGTGTGTGTGATGTTGTGAGGGTGTGCGCGGCAGGCAGGTGCGCAGGCGCGTGCGTGTGAGCGCGACTGCTTGCGCATCAATACCGGGTGCCCTCCTATAGGTGCTTGCACCTTAAACCACCGCGCGCTGCTGTGTGCGGCGGCTGACACGAAAGTATGTGTGTGTGTGTGTGTGTGTGTGCTGGAGGGTTGTTTGGCAGATCAGGCTGTATGCTGAGGCTGCTCACCTTGCCAGGTCTGTCATCCTCGCGCGCCCGGCCTCCCTTGCCCCTGCCAACAACCCAGGGCTGCCCCAGCGAGCAGGCGCGCCTGAGAGCAGGGGGCGGCACCCTGGCGCCCCTGGGCTTCCACCTGCAGGGCCCGGCCAAGCCCAAGGAGATGGGGGTGGGGCCCTTGCGCCTGTGGCCGGGCGGCCTCTGCGTCAGCCGCAGCATCGGGGACCTGGACACAGGGCCGCTGGTCGTGCCGCTGCCGCATGTACGCCAGGTGAGACCGCGTTCGCACAGAGCCAGTGACAGCCACGCCCAGTGTGTTGCGCAAGGGCGGAAGGGGTTTGCGCAAAGCAGGAAGCCGCCTGAGGAATCACCTGCTCAGCCCCCATTTTTGGCCACATCCACTTTCGTCATCATTCCTTCCTTGTGGCATGCTGACCGCCCTCCGCACCTCGTCCCCCTCACTTGCTGTGCCCAGCTGCTGGTGCCCCGAGACAGGGCCCTGCGGCTGGTGATCGCGTCTGACGGGCTCTGGGACCTCATGCCTTTCGACAAGTGTGCCAAAGCCCTGCGCAACAAGATGCCAGCAGAGGTGAGTGTGAAGGGCGGCGGCACTCACGCAAGCATCCTGAAAGAATACGCACATTCACATGCATGCTCAGCCAGCGGCAGCGCTGGTGCTCACGTACTTGCTCCTCACTGCCTGCTGGCCTTGAACCCCCCCCCCCCCCCCCCCCCCC
>NW_014013607.1:32328-41336 GCF_000611645.1 Monoraphidium neglectum
AGGCCGCGGCCTACCTGGGGCTGGCTGTTGTGCGGGACAAGCGCATGGCTGACGACATGAGCGTCATCGTGCTGGACGTGTCGCCCAGCCAGGGGCTGCAGTTCCCGGTGTCCGCCCTGCGTTGCTCAGGGGCCGACAAGGTGGGGGCACTGACAATGCTGCTGGATGGCCTGGTGGTGCCCGCGCGCGTGTGTGGGTGTGGGTGTGTGTTTGCGTGTATGTGTGCGTGCGTGTGTGCCTGCGTTGATACGTATGCGCGTGTGTCCATGCACGGTTGTGGGTGCAATCTATAAACGTGCATGGTGTCTTGAGTGTCTGAGCAACTCTGCCAGCGCGACACATGGACTCTTGCGCCCATCTCGTGCCACGCCCCCTGCCTCCCCATGACACACGTCTGATCCTGCAGCCCGTCCCCAAGCCCGCCAGCAGCGGCGGCCTCTTTGCATGTTTCAAGCCTCACACACAGACGGACTGCTGCTGCGACAGCGGTGGGCCGGTGCAGCTGCTGGCCGACGTGGACTGCCTGGAGGCCTACCCCATGCACACGCACAACCTGGCGCGCGCGTCGCTGGACCAGAGCGCTGCGCTGAAGGGGGCAGCGCGCAAAACCACAGACTACACCGTGCACGGCAACAAGGTGAGAGACTCAGCAGCCACAGCGGCCCCTCACGCAATCTGCGCCTTCGCTGATGCACGGCAGCTGCATGGCAGGCAATGCAGTCCGCCAGGGGCCGCTACACCTTCACGCAGACCTGGACGCCTCTGCTAGCACATACACGGGCGAGCTTAGCTGCTCGTGTGCTCACACCATTGCCTCCTACACCCGTCAACACCAGCACTCATCCCGAAAACACATGCGCGCACGCATGCGCGCGCGCGTGCACACACACACACACACACACACACAACACACACACAACACACACGCATATCCACACACAGGCGCACGTGTTCAACACGGAGAACAGCTGGCACGGCTCTGTGGGCGGCAGCGGCCACGGCAGCCTCAACGGGTCATCCCGCCACGTCCCCGAGCACGCCCATGGCGGCGGCCTCTTCAACCCCAGCGGCGGCGACAACAGCGACGGCCGCCCACACGGCGACGATGCGCCTGCAGGGGCGCGCGATGCGGAGGGCGGCGTGCGGGAGGGGCCAGCGGCGCTGGGCCGCGTCTTCACGCTGCCCCGCGAAGATGCCAGCGCTGTGTGCGCCGGCGATTCTGGGTTCCGGGCCACGAGCTACACCAGCTCTGCCGCAGGCACTACCGCCGCAAACCAAGCTGCGCACACCGTCTCCAGCCTGCCTGGCGGCAACCTCGGTGCCGCCGGCAGGCCTGGTGGCGGGGCGCTGTTGCGGGGCGAGGCGGGGCCGCAGCGCAAGATCACGCCCAACGGCGCCGCCGCGACGCGCGTCGTGCGCAGCGCGAGCGCCACCCTGGAGCGAGACAGCTCGGCGCCGCAGTCGTACGCGCGACCGCAGGCCGGGGGCGGGTCGGCTATCGGCAACGCGGCCGTCCTGAGGGACATCTGTGGCACCACTCCCGACGACGCCGAGTCCATGCTGCAGCAGGCCAGCGAGCTCATGGACGCCAGTGAGCACGGCCCCAACCGGCGAGGCGGCTACCACTCCGCGATCTGATCCGATCTCAGTCGGCTTGGCGCAGTCAGGCCGACTCGGTTGTCAGGATCTGGTGCGGTTGGTATCAGATCTGGCTTGTCCTTCCTTCCGAATGTGAGTTCCCGGGCCTCCTGCTGTTGCCGGTGGTGACGGGCATGTGGGGGCCCAGCACGGCAACCGCAGGGTGGGGCAGCGGCTGTGCGCCGGGCACCTCATCTTCGAAGCTGGCTGGACGTTGGGCAGGCGGGGGACCAGCGCGGCGCTCCTGGGCTCTCAGGCGCGTTGATACATGCCCGCCCCGCGAAACGGCTTGCTCGCTTTCAGGCGACCCTGCCTGGGCCGTGCGATTGGCTTGCGTTCAAGGTGTGATGCTGCTGTGGAATGCGGGGGTTCAGGGGGGGCGTCTCTTTCCCGCCTGCTCCTCACGGTGTGAGATTTTGCCAGAGCGCCGACAAATCGGAAGCAAGAACTGCCAGCCGCTGCTTGTTGCTCACCTCCCTCGGTGCTGGATCGTGGTTCCCAAGCAGCGCCGCGGCGTGCTTTTGCGCACCAGAATTGTGGTGGGGGCGCCACGCACGCAGGCTCCAGCCATAAATGTATGCAGCGGCTTTGGCGGAGCCAAACTCCCACCTGTCACCGATTTTTGGTGCTGCCGTTGTGTCGTGTCGCCACTTTTTGTGTCCTGGTGCGGTGATCGGTCTGCCCATGATTATGTGTGGGTGTATGGGACGCCAAGCTCGCGTTTGCCATGCACAGCGCTGCATGGCGCTCAGCGCACGTGCTGCGTGCGGGCTTGCAGGCGGCGCAGCGGCCCTGTACCTCCGCAGCGGCCCGCCATTGCACGCTGCCTCTGCGCCCAGTGGGCAGAGGACACAGCACCTTGTGCCTTGCCTGTTGGTCGGCAAGGTTTGATACGCACTATCTTCCATGGCCTTGTTTCCCGTGCTGCGCGTGGCGCCACATACCTTCAAACCGCCTGGCCATAGAGTCCATGGTCCAGCCAAAGAATGCTGCTGAGTGCTTGTAACCTATCTTGTGCGCGGGGGTAAATGATGCAACGTGCTTCACGCTTGGTCCACGTGCTGCGAGGCAGGGCAGGTGGACCGGGGGGACGGGTGAGGCTCGTGTGCTGGCGAGCAAGCTTGCCCATCGCCAAGTGGGGCAATTATGCCAGTGGACTCTGCACAAGGCACTATTGTGTGCGACGAGGACCATCAAGGCAACATTGAAGCCCTTTTTATCACAAGATTCTGGGTGCACAAACTCAGATGGGCTTGGCCGTGATGGACACCTGCACCAGCTGATGACGACTGTCGACAGTTGAAGCTCTCACGCCCAGGTGTAGAGTGCTCATGGCATTCCCGCATACCGTAGAACCGACGGTGCTGACGTTTATCGGAAACTGACGCACCTCTGTGCTCATGATTGAGAGTTATCACAAACGTGTAGGCCAATACGAGTGTATGCATGTGTCGCGGCCCCACGCAGTTGTACAGATCGTACAGCATTGAAAGCTAACCGACCAACTGCCAACTCAGCTTCGACAATTGAATAATGGATACCCGTGCCATGCAGCAATGCGGCATCCTGACGCCGTCGCTGCTGCTGGCGCTGTCGTTCGCGGCGGCGCCCTTTGCCACGGCCGCGATGGCAACAAGTGCTGCTCCGCCAGAGGACATTATACTGACGTACGGTGACACAGAAGTGAGCCCGCTCGGCAGCTCAACCAGACACATTGATGCCGCATGCAGGCAAGCAGCACTTGCGAACTGCCTGCTGTGAGCCCCTGCCGCCCACATGCCCAGCGTCCGGCGCGGCCACAGTGGCTCAAATCGATGAGACCACAGCGCCGATATTCGTCAGCCATCCTGCAACCCCCTACAGATGGAGTGGCGCGGCAGGGTGGTGCGCCTGTCATGGCGACCGCGTGTGTTTCTCTGGAAGGACTTCCTCACCGAGGCGGAGTGTGACCACCTGGTGACCATGGTGGGTGGCTGGTGACACATACTCCCCTGGACGCCGGGGCTGCAGGCGTTCGGCTACGAGGGGGGAGGGAGAGGAGGGATACAGCACAATCCCTCAGACGCCGCTGCAGTATCACGGAGGGGCCGCAGGTGGCGTGCAGCAGGACAGCCCTTGTCGTGGCTCCTCAATCCCACCAGCCGCGGCAGATGCCACGCGCCCCGCCCTCCCCCAAAACGCGCGGCGCGCCCGCCCCCTGTGTTGCCGCCAGTCACGCGCCAGCCTGACAAAGTCAACTGTGGTTGACGCCGAGACGGGGCGGCCGATGGATAGCAGCGTCCGCACAAGGTGCACCGCACCCGGGAGTGCCAGGGCGGCGGCTGCGAGCACACAGGCAGCACACCGTCTTGTGCTGCATCCACGCCCTTGGGGAGGGGCCTGGGATTCGTTGTGAATGAGGGCGAGCACGCCCCCTCCCCCTGTGTTAAAGCAACCTGGCCAACACCTGCAGTGTGCTCGCTGCCTCACCCGCACCTCCCCTCACATTCCCTCACGCAAACCCACAAACCCACGTGCGTCCCGCGCAGCTCTGGCACGTTCTACCAGCGCGGGCACGACGACGTGATACGCGCCATAGAGGCGCGCGTGGCTGCGGCGTCTCTGATGCCTGTTGAGAACCAGGAGGGGCTGCAGCTGCTGCACTACCAGGACGGGGAGAAGTACGGTGAACATGGGGAAGGGGGGTGCGTGGGGTGGGCCCAAGGGTGGCCTTCGTGGTGGATGGGGCGTAGGGCGGAGTGGGGTGAAATGGTGACATCGATTGTTTGATAGGGGTTGGCGTGGGCTGTAGGGTGTGCGTGGCAGTCGTCGGGGGGCGGCTGCGGGGTCCTTCACAGCAGCAGACCGTGGTGTGCCCAGGCATGACAGCAGCCTCCCTTATCCCTCCTCCGCCAATCAACCCCCACGCCCACCCCTGTGACCCCAGAGCCCCACACTGACTGGTTCAGGGAGCAATACAACCAGGACCAGCGCCATGGAGGGCAGAGGTACATCACAGGTGGGGTGGGCGGCGGCGTACGTGGAGGAGCGGGACTGCTGGGCTCGACCACCAGATGCTTGTGCAGCCATCGCCACAGCCGAGGCACCGTGTGGCGCTGCCTGCTGCTGGGGTCCAAACGCACGGGCCATGCTTCGCGCTGCCGGCTGCCCGCCGTGCTTGTGCCTTCTGTTGCATCCTGAGCTGCGTCTTCTTTGTCCTGTGATGTTCCTGACCCTCCAAACGCCTGAGGTCCCACTGCCTGCAGTCCAGCCTGCTGCCTTGTTTGAGGGGTACCCCTACCTCCTGAAACCTGCCAGCTCTCTGTCCCACTCCCCTCCCCCTGCCCTCAGTGCTCATGTACCTGTCCACCCCCGAGCAGGGCGGCGAGACCGTCTTCCCTAATGCAGAGTT
This sequence comes from Monoraphidium neglectum, assembly GCF_000611645.1. NCBI lineage: Eukaryota > Viridiplantae > Chlorophyta > Chlorophyceae > Sphaeropleales > Selenastraceae > Monoraphidium > Monoraphidium neglectum. The sequence goes on from NW_014013607.1 coordinate 37,358, forward strand.
CAAGAGCACAGGGGACGAACTCTCAGACTGCGCCAAAAAGGTCGGTGAAACACAGCAAACGGGGGGCGTGCGTGCGTGCACATCATCAGGGCGCCAAGGAGGCAGTTGCAGGGAAAGGGAAGGGCAGGTTGGGCACAGCCGCACTTGACGCCTTTGTTGCGGGCGCCATCGGCACTTCCCAGCTGCACTGATGCACGCTCACACAGCCCATCTGGCCACAAGTTGGAGACTTCAAGCATCGCTTTGTGATTTGACACACACATGCACACCGACACACACACGCACACACATGCACACCGACACACACACACACACGCGCGCACAAACACACACACGCGCGCACACACACACGCACACACACACGCACACACGCACATGCACAAGCGACGCACCCCGGTCCTTACCCGAGCCAGGGTCTTGGCGTGAAGGCGTACAAGGGGGACGCACTCATGTTCTACTCCCTCACGCCAGATGGCAAGGAGGACGAACTCAGTCTGCACGGCAGCTGCCCCACGCTCAAGGGGGTGAGCCCATCAAGGGAAGGGGCCAGGAGATCATTCTGCAGAACATGCAGTGCAGGGGCCCCCTGGAGAGTTGTTTATTGACAGGTGGTTGTGCACATGCTCTCAAGCTTAGCAGCAGGTGGCGCGTAAGCGGATCGATGCATGTCACGTCATGAACGAATTATTCTCTTGACCCCATCTTCCCGCAGGAAAAATGGAGTGCAACAAAGTGGATCCACATACGTGAGTGGTGCATGCACAAGGGCTTGCTCAGGGATCGCTTCGTGCTCTTTCCTGGCTCATGCAAACATGCAGCTTCAAGAGCCAGCATTTTGGTGCACCCACCCTGCCCAGGAGTTCAGGCGAGCAAAGATGGACCCCTGCGTCCTGGACTCCATGTCAACTCGGCGCCCCTGCCAACCCCTCCTCAAATCTTCACCCTATCCCCCTTCCTGGGACCCCCATGGCTCCAGGCGCGTATGGCGGCACAGCGATGGAGCAAAAAGCACTTTGGGGCGACTGCCTGGACACTCACGAGATGTGCCCCGGCTGGGCAGCGCGTGGGGAGTGCCAGGGGAACCCGGCGTTTATGCTGCGCAGCTGCAGGGTCAGCTGCGGCAAATGCAAGCCCACAAAGACGGCTACAGCTGCACGCACTGGAGCGGCGCTATAATCTGGCCCGCTGTGCGCGTCCTGCTCAACAAAATCCTGACCCCCGGGACTTGCGGTGTGCTGATACTGGTTGCGCATGCCTGAGTGATTGTGTGCGGAGAGGAACGAATCCAGTTAAGCGCAAGTGCAGCACCACCCATTGACATTGGCTGAAGCTCCTGGACATCCAGTGCGTTTCGTGAAATACTATCGCCCCTGATTATGCGATTTTAGTGTTACAATGGTCCTAAATGCTGGCCCACCCTCAGACGGTGGGAGGTATGCAGATCAAGGATATGCAGTGCAATTAGACGCCCGCGCTCAGCAGGCAAGCAGGCAGGCATGTGCGCGCGGGACCCCAAACAGCGCCCCCGGGCGCAATGAATAGCGATCTGCTCCAGATCCCCAGTGAAGGCATGCAAGCAATCCTACGCCTGGGTCCATCAAGCAGGATCCATTAGCATCAGCCAACAGCTGATCAAATTGTGACGCAAACGTGCAGCAAGCAAGTGTTCTGGCGTGGCTGGGAAAAAACCGTTCAATGGCATGGACACAGCAGCCAAAACAGCCAAAAGCACACATGCACAAGAGTGGTGCAGCGCTGGAGGGACAACATGCAAAGAGGTCGCGACAAAACAGACTGCAAAAGGACAAGCAGGGTGGAAAAGAAGTCAGAAACAAAAAGAAGTGCGTAATGGGTAGTGTGTGTGCTGGCATAGCCCTGAAGCAAAATAGACTCAAGCGGCGGGATGTATATAAGTCCCACCGCAGGCGCCTTGCAAACTTTAAGGCAATGTAGGTTCGAGCTCGCCTTCCTCCTGTGACCCAGGCTCGCATGCGGCAACGCCGCGTTGCCACGCCGGTAAGTATAGCGGCATGGCAGCGCAGTGCAGAGAGAGAGTCGTAGGGTTGGAAAGATGCCTCCAAGTAGCAGACGTCCATTGTGGGTGTGAATGAGGAGGCCGTACGTACGAATCACTTGAAGAGGCACGTGACGCAAAAAATTCATGCGCTGCGAAGGAAACATCCCAAACACATGAGAATGGTGGCAAGCCCTGTGGCGCCTGCGCCACTCCCGATGGCCTCCCTTTCCAAGCTGCCATTCCTGACCAGCCCCCAAAGCTCAGCCATCCCTCCCTTACCCCAAAAGTAGTACTGTAATATGCCGCGCAAACGAGGTGGTGTGGCCGTCAGTGCATAGGCACACGCACACTCCAAAGCCTGGTTTGAAAAAGCAGCTGCTGTGGTGACCAAAGCACCACCCCGCGACACGCGCAAATCCCTGGCGCGCTGAATGGAGCGCCTAGCGTAGCTGTGACGACAGCCCAGGGTACTGACTGGAGCGCCCGTACGTACCGCAACAAACGCAAAGCAGTCCTGGAAATACGACCAGCCCCCAGAGACCACCAACGCGCGGAGAAGGCCCAGGAATTCTTATGGGTGAGGACGCCGCTCACAAGGAGCCCGCGCCCCCGCCTGCGGGCCGCACGCCAGAGGCAAATTGAAATGTGTAGACCGCACACAGGGCCGTCCAGGCCGATGCTCCTCCTCTCAACCCCGAAAGCCCTCCGCCGCACCGCCGCTAAGAACTCCGTGCTCAGTGCATCTTTAAATCCACAGCGCCGCTGAGAAATCCAGACTCAGCGATCGTTTGAACCCACAGCCACACCGCCGCAAAAATGGTAACCCAAGCCGGTGCAATTGAAGCGCCACGTCGAGTCGTCGTCGGCCCGTCAGGCGACCTCTGCCCTGGTTGCGCGCGGGCTCATGAGGCCGGGGCTGGCCATGCCGGCATACTGGTAGTGGTGGTACAGCTCCTCCTCAGCCCACGCGTCGTGGCCGCAAGAGCCCTCGCATGCACAAAACCGGGCCGCGCCCGCGCAGAGCACAAGGCCCGGCGACCCCGCACCCCAGCCGCCGACGCGGACCGGCGGGATGGGAGGGGTGCGGAGCGGGGGCGGGCGGCGAGCGGGGCCGGTGCCACCGCGGGCGCCAAAGTGGGGCGTGGTAGGGGGAGTGAGGAACGCGCCGGCGCCAGCACCGCCCCAGGAGGGCAGCATCGCACCGCGCGCACCGCCGGGGCTGGCCGGCATCGAACGGCACGCGCCAGGCGGCAGCAGCGGCGGCACGGCCGCGCCGCCAAAGCCCATGGTAGGGCCGTCCAGCGGCGCGCCGCGGCCAGCCGTCGCCGCACCAGCCTCTTCCTGCTGCAGATGCCCCACCTCCTGCTCCTGGGCAAACCTCTCCAGCACCTCCCTCAGCGCCCCGCAGCCGTCAAACGCGCCACCGACGCCCTCCACACCGCCCGCCACGGCCCCAAGCGCCGCAACCGTCAAGGGCGCCGCTACAGGCGCCGCGGCGGCCGCGTTGGCCGCGGAGCGCGCGTTGGTGGCGGTCGCGGGCGCGCCGCCAGCGGGCAGCCACATGCTCTCCACCTCCCAGGCGTTCACGCGCGCCGGCGTGCAGCCGCCGAGCGGCAGCAGCTCAACGGCGCCGCCGGCGCCGGCGCCGCGGTAGGCGCGCGTGGACAGGACCTCTCCTGTTGACGTGAACACCTCTATCAGGCTGTGGTCCACCAGCACGCGCAGACCCAGCCGCTGCGCGCCGGCCGGCAGCCACGCCAGCGCGCCGCCGCAGCGGCGCGGCAGCGTTGGCGCCGCTGCCGCCACTGCAACAGCAGCGGCGTCAGCAACCTCGGCGGCGGTGGCCGCATCAGAGGGGCGCAGGGCCGCGTCGCTGGGAGCGGCGGCGGCGGAGTGCGCCACCGCGCCGGCCTCGCCGTCGTCCGCATACTCGTAATCGGCAGGGGCGCCCACGTCACGCCC
>NW_014013607.1:41597-49640 GCF_000611645.1 Monoraphidium neglectum
CCGCCGTGGCCGTAGCCGCCTCGCCGTCGGCTGGTGCAGGCGCCGCGGGCGGCTCCTGGGGGCCGTCGGGGAAGCCGCACAGGCGGTGTGCAGCCGGCAGGGCCGCGTGGGCCGCGGCCTTGATGGCGGCCTCGTCGGTGGAGTGGACCACCTGTTGAAGGGGGGGCGGGGCGAGGGGGGGGAGGGGACGTGTTGCGGGGCGGGCCACAACAAAGCACGGCATGGGTGTGGTAGGACAGCTCTGCAATTCATAGGGTCGCCCTCGCATCATGAGGCAGCTATCGAGCAGGCAGGGGTTTTGCAGGGCTTGCTGACCAGCACAGCTCCCTCCAACGCTACAATTCACCAGCCGATACACCCCCTTCCCGTTTCCCACGAATACACCCCACCTGCAGCACGCCCGTCTCCCAGCTGAACACCACGGCCGCGCCCTCCCCGCCCGCCAGGGGGTGCAGTACCAGGGCAAACGCGCCGCCGGCGCCGCCGCCCTCTGCCCTGTCTACTTCCAGCTCCAGATCAAGGTGACCCTTGGCCAGCCCCGGGGCCACAAGCAGCGCACCACTCTTGGACGCGTGGCCGTTGGCGGTGACGTGGCCGTTGGCGGTGACATGGCCGTTGGTGGTGGCGTGGCCGTTGGCGGTGGCGTGGCCGTTGGCGGTGGCGTGGCCGTTGGCGGTGACGTGGCCGTTGGTTGTGAAGTGGCTGTTGGTGGTCGCGTGGCCATTGGTGGTGATGTGCCCGTTGGCGGCCGTGATGGTCTCGCTGTCGCGGCGCCAGGACCAGGAGCCGCCAGGCTGGCGGCTGCGCAGCGCAGACAGCTCCGGCAGCGGCTCCTGCCACAGCCGCGGCTGCGCCGTAGCGCCGCTGTCAGCTGGCGCGAGCCAGAGGCAGCGGGGCGCAGAGAGGCAGCAGGCGTAGGAGTGGTCGCCCGCGGGGCGCTCACGCTCCTGCATCCACGCCCACAGCACGGACCGCCCCTTTGGGGGAGGGGCGTGAGGGATGGCAGATGACGTGGTGCGCGGTCAGAGGGGGTGCCATGGAGTTTCGAAACAGCCTCACTGTGCAGGCATGCACGGTGGGATGTGTGGCCTGTCGCGCAAATCACCAAATCTTTTGATTGCGTCAGTTGCCTATGATTTAATAAACAGAAATGCACAGCATGCTCCCTCCTGCCATATATTCCGAATTCCATCATCGACCCTTGCGGTGGAGGCGTGCTGCGACCCAGCTGGCCCCATCCCAGTGCCAACGCCCACCTTGCTGTCTGTCAGCACATTTGGGGCGTAGAAGACATCCCCCAGGTCCATCTTGGAGGGGGGGCCCGACGCGGCGAGGTCAAAGAAGCCATGGGAGGTGCTGAAGGGGCCGATGTGGTACTCGCTCACTGAGGGGCGGGGGCAAACGGGAATGGGCGGGGACGGCGGAGATGATGTGACGCAATGTGAGGGAACAAACGGCAGGGACGATGTGACAAAATGTTGGGTCGACTACACTTGGTGTGTAGCTGGTCGGCAGCTGGTGAGGACGGGCTGAATGGCTGGCCAGGTGGGGGCCGGGGCCGGCGACAGCACAGGGCTGGAGCGAATGAATGGAGAGGAGAGCAGCGCCCAGCGGGCTGGAGGTACACAGGATCCCCAGTGGTCTGTGTGCGCGCTGGTGTGCACGTGCAGCCCACCGTTGGCGCAGTAGTCGGCGGAGTAGCAGAGGAGGTGCTGCTGGGGCGTCACTTGTGCTGCGTCGTGCGCCACGCAGTTTTTGATGCCGTTGGCAGCGTGGTTGGTCTCGGCCCCACCGTCCCCGGCCGCGCCCAAGAGGTGGGCAGGCAAGGTTGGGAGCGGGAAGAGCAGGGGGCACTCGAGCATGCGGCAGTGGGGGTCGCGGCAGAGCTCCCCCACGTACTGCCAGCCTGGATCGGAGGGAACGGCAGGGGGACGGCGGGGGATGCATGGGTTCACGGACGCAAGGTGGCTTTGCTGGAGTTGGGAACTGGCTGGGAGGCGAGGAGATCGCTTGATGCGAAGCCCAGCAGCCACACATCCATTGCAAGAGGCACCCAGCACCGTCCACCTTACCCTCGCACAATCTCTCATGCAAATCGCCCCCCCCCCCCGGCCTCCAATGCAAACCTCAGGCTCACCGCCATGGATGCTGCGGCTCTTGTACAGCAGCGCCGTCCCCGCGCGCCCCTTCTCGCCGGCCCCAACCATCACGGTGAAAAAGGGGTTGTTAGCGGTCGGCCGCGCCACCACGAACGGGTCGCGCCACCCGGTCAGCCCCGCGGACGCGTCCAGCGCGGCGGGGTCGCGCGCGGCGATGGCCGCGGCGGGGACCGCGGCGCGCGGGCCGGCGGGCGCGGTGGTGGTAGGCGCGGGGAGGAAGGGTGTGAAGGGCTCGGTGATCCAGTGGGTGAGGTTGGGATCGGCTGCGCGGGGTTCGGAAAGAGGGGTGGGGGTAAGTGAGCAGGAGCGTGTTAGCGGCAGGCAGGATGCGGACACGAGAAAGTGGACCGGCCCCACTTGTCGCTCCATATGATGCTCACTAGGCCAATGCTTGCACACGAGCAGCAGCATAAGCGCCGACTATCGAGTTGCCGAAATGACAGTGATTACAGCCATCTCAGCAGTGCAAGGTGACCGTCACTGCAGTACATCGGCTCGCCGCTCACATGGATCTGCGGGGCGTGCCAGGAGCTGGAACTCGTACTGGGGGCTCACGTCGGTGCCGTAGCTGCCCTGCGGCTTCCGCACCACCTGCGGAGGCGCGAGCAAAGGGCGCGATGCGGCCATGGGCGGGTTTGCCTGCCAGGAAACGTGTGGGCGCACACATGCAGGCAGGCGGTCGTGCGCTTCCACGTGGTGTGCTCAAGGCGTAGAACACAGGCGCGGAGGCTGTATTAGGGCACGATCGTGCGAGGGTGATGCGCGGCTCACCCCTGTGTAGAGGATGACGGGCACGCCGTTCTCGTCCTGCGTGGCTGAGCCTGAGAAGCAGCCGTCCTGGTGTGGAAAGGGGGCAGCGCGCAGCAGCGGCGGAACGAGGCGCACAATTTGTGGGCGGGGTCGCTCCATGTGCACAGGATGGGGCACGGCAGCACAAAGAGCTCGCGGTGGGTGTCACGCACAAGCAGCGTGTGTTTGAGGGCTGGGGGCACCACAACCTCCACCCACACGCAGCCAGTTGAGTGGCGACATGCAAAGACCTGCGTTGGATCGCCCACATGCTGCGCACAGCGCTTGCTCAAGTAACAGGAGGCCTCCTTTGCCTGCCACCGTCAGCGTGCGCGCACACCTGGTCGAGGCTGCCCGGCGTAGGCTTGAGGGCAACGGGCAGGTGGCGCCAGTGCACCAGGTCCCGGCTGACGGCGTGGCCCCAGCAGAGGCCCCACTCCCATGAGGCGCTGTCGGGGACGTGCTGGTAAAACCTGGGAGGGGGGGGACATTGGGGGGAAGGAGGGGGTGCAGGCTGGGTGTCACATGCAGGCGCCCGCGAGTCATGCTGTTGTGGGGCGGGTGCTACGCGCGGGGCCGCATGCCGCGCAGGTATGTCGCGGCCAGCCTCAAAATGGAGCATGCGGGCCCTGGGCGCTAGAGCCCAACTGCAGGCCGAGAGAGTTTCACCAGGGCCGCGCGTCTGGGGCGCGCGCCTGCCGCTGTATTGCACGTGGACTCCCCCCCCCCAAAAGCACATCCACCCCATGATGCTCACATGTGGTAGGTGTCGCCGTGGAGGAATGGACCGTTGGGGTCGTTGACCCACCCTGCCGGCGGCATCATGTGGAAGACCTCCTTGTGGGGCGTCATGTTGCCTGCTGAAAAGGAGCCTACGGTGCGCGCGCGCAGGCACGCAGGATTGCAGTGCCGGGGAGATGGGAGCAGCGGTTGACACAGGGCAGTGGGAGGTGCGCGCAAATTGCTCTTGGGACGCACGCAGGGGGCAAGCCATGGTGCTGGATAAATTAATCAGTGATAGCATCAAAGATATCTTGAGCTGGCCACAATATGAGCCAAGGCGCCAAGCTGAGGTGGTGGCCAACCCCTTGGGCCGCAGGCTGCGTCTGACACATGGTTGGCCTGGCGGCTGCCGGCTGCAGGCCGCCCCTGCAGCATCGGTGCGTTGGATAAGTAGCGATTTGTTAATCCTGAACGCTACCCCTCTCCTACCCGGACAGTGCTCCTCGTCTTTCTCGGAGCGGACCCGCCCGCTTGAATAGGCAACCTGAGCAGGGACTGCGGAGGCCGGCTTATGTACCGTATTGACTTTCAATTGCGCGATCTTGAGATCTGGAGAAACGCAGGGCTGCAAGCCCAGGCGACCAGATCGGAAAGTACGGTAATCTGTGCATGCACGTGTTGAAAGAAGGGACCAAACAAATTGTTTGTGGGTATGGAGCCAGGAAGCCACGCTGGATCGTTCAAACATAGCTCAGCGGCGGCATCAACTGAAGTGCTGCAGACGGCGCGACTCAGCATTCCCTCCAACTCAGCCAGACTTTGAGCCATGCCACCGTGAGTGGCCAGGATTGGCTGCTGGGGGTTTGCGGAGGCTGGGAGGTTCTGCTGTGCAAACATTAGTACATACTGGAACAGTGAATAGCATACAGAGCCGCGCTGCATGCACTGCCGCACACAGCCTGTGGTGGTCAGCCACGACAGAAAGGCCCTCGCTCGCACCCCTGTGGTGCGCCCCTACCGCCCCGCATTCAGTAGAGTTGCACATGGAGTGCACAACCGTAGCAAAAGACAGTTTTTTCGCCAGGCCAACATCGCACGGGCGCACAATGAGTGTGCGCTTGGTCGGCTACCTGAGGCTGATACGGCTGATACAGGGCGAGACGCAGCTGCCGACGGCAGGCCGGTATGTTGCGCCAGACCAGCGTTCTCTGCGCAACCGCACAGCCCTGTGACCTGCTTGCATTGCTGGTTGCATCCAGGCGTGTCGAGCGGCCAGCACAGCCCAGAGCAGGCCCCCGTTGGCAGCAGCTGGCCAAATGCAAGTTTACTGCTTCGCACCCGTGCCAGGCCCTTGGAGGTGTTCATGTCGGGCGCAGGCAGTGTGGTGTTGGTCCTGCAGAAAAGTCGCGGGATTCATCAAGCTTAAAAAGTCGCGGGATTCATCAAGCTCAAATTTTGCGGGTCTGCTCCTGCTGGCACCTGCAATGCTACCGGGTTTGTGCATTGACAGACCGCGCGTGACGCACGTGCGCTTGTATGTTGAACGATGGGCCTGACCTGGTGAACGCGGCGGATGCTGCTGAAATGTTGCCCTGCTTGATCAAAACCTTGTATACTGTATGCTTAAGTGCCACATCATTTCTGCAGTTGTCCATCTTGTTGTTACTCGCCTGCTGTGCCGCTGACTGTGAGCCTTGTTGTGCAGCAATGGCACTCTTCCAAGATACGGGACATCACTTACAAATGCAGGCGCACTAGAGCATGCGTGCAATGTGCTCAAAAACCATGGTGTCTGTCGACCATGTTATCATTCAAGTAAAGTATGCAAGCTTTGTAGCGTGAAGTGTGGCGCGAAGTACACACCATATCATCATTGGGATTATGCAGCACAGACAACCAACAAAACTCATGTGGCACCTAGCAATGTCAAGCCTGGGAAAGAAACATACTGTAACAAGCACCTAGGCTGGAAAAGAATATGACAAGGGAAGGATGTGCAGCTTGGTCGGATAAGTTGATCAGGCTTGCAGACCGACGGTGGTTCCACAGACGAGCGGGTTTGGTTGCAGAAGTGCTCTAGCAACTGCCAGTGGCAGCCGCCGTGGTGCCCACTGGCTGCACGAAGTCAACAAATCGCTGCCAGCGTGCTGCAGGCACCGCACCTACGTGCGGGCTGGCGCTGAGGCATGTCGCATTGTCTTGGCTCAGCTTGGAGCACGACTGCATCGCGGCCACAACCGCCGTGCCCCACGCGTCAGCGCCCATCAGCGATGGCCGGCAGACGCCGCCGCCTGCCGCGTCCCACTGACAGGCGCCCGCGCTGCCTTGGCATGCGGCCTCACGGTTTTGGGTAGGAAGCTTCCACATGTCACATGATGCAATTCCCTGCAGATAACAAGCACCACCGCAGCTGCCCACAACGCCTTGGTCGCCCGCGTTGAGGCGCGCGTACCACGACTTCTTCTCTGCCTCCCCCATCGCTGCCAAAAACTTGGCGCAGCAGTAACCGTCCTCAAGCATGCACTCCTTTGCTGCCGCGCAGCCGCCGGCGCCGGCCGCCGCGCACTTCTTGGCGACAGCGGCCTGGCTGCCTGGGCACAACATCCAAGCTGGGGCCTCTGAGGAGTATGCGTGGCGGCTGAACCAGTCCCACTGGGCGCGCTCGACCCCGACGCAGCGCGCGTCGCGCTCCGACCAAAAGCAGCCGTGGCGCGACGCCTCGCAGTCGGTTTGGCGCACGAGGACACCGCAGAGGTGGTGGCGGCCGAACGCGCGCGTGAGCTGCTTGGCGATCCAGGTGGCGGGGGCCGCAGGGACGGCGAGCATGTAGTCGTCGTTGACTGTGCAGTAGCCGGCGCTGGGGACAGACGCGTCGTACGCAAACCAGGAGCAGGTGGACACGACAGCTGCGTCCGAGTCGACACCAAAACCCAGGGCCGCAGCGCCGGCGGGGCGCGTCGCCGCCGCCGTCACGAGCACAGCCAGCATCACCGTCAGCATCGCGGCATGCGGCAGCTGCTGGCGGAGCCGCGCCATCGCCGTTATGGAAGGTGGCCTACGACCTGCTAGTCTGATACCAGCAGGAAAGCACACTGGCACGCTGATGGCTGCTAGGTGGTGGCACACCGAGTGACAGGGCAGCGTTCAAAGTGCAGTAGCAGCGCACGAACAAACGAGGAGGACGCCTTGTCACTGCTTGTCTGCGACGATGGATTTGCACCAGCAGTCCAGCAAGCTGCACGAGAGATACGGAGTTCTGATTCGTTATTGGAATGCATTTATCGAGGGCATGCATTCCACCGCGCAGCTGTCGATACAGTACTCGCTGCCCGTCACACTCCTCCGTCTTCTCTAAAACCGGCACGGTTGCACGGGTTACACACGCTTTGCAAGCGGGCACAGCATGCACGCTGATGTAGCATGCATACAACACCCTGCGCATGAGGCTGGTCGCATGGTGGCTGAAGGTGGCGCATGCGGTGGCAGCGCAGTTTGAGTGAGATGGATTAGCACCTGTCAAGGTCGCATCTGGGGCTCACTTCATCCCTCACTTCACAACGACTTGCTCGTTGGCTGTTGCCATGGTCGTCGCACTTTCACTGCATGGTGCCAGGCTTTGCGCGCAAAGAGCAGTCCTGCCTCTTGAGCTGGATACCTGGCGGATCGAGCCGGGAGGCCAGCCCTGGCTGCACAACAGCTTGAGCCGGTTACTTGCCTAGAAGAGGACGAGCCCGCGGGGGCAGATCAAGCGGGCAGAGCTTGATGCGTCAATCGCAACAGCGACGCGTGCGAATAGCCTGTGCAGCGGGCGCCGGCGCGGTATTCGCAGGGGTTGGGGGACCTCGATGCAGAGTGCACATGTCCCCAGCCTGGCGCAGAAAGTGAGCTCGCGAAGGGTGAAAAGCCAGCAACAGCAAGTTGCGCAGCGGATTTGGGCCCTCAGCTCCCCTCCACGGAGATCATTGCCTTGACAGGCTTGACTACCCGGCACAGCGGGGGTGTGTGGGGCAGGTTGTTGTGCCGGCAGGGGTGTCGCCGTTGTGACCCTGTCATACACGCGAGGTCCCCTCGCCGTCGCCCATGCCCTCCCCGTCCTTTGCGCTCTCGACCAGCTGGTCTTGCGTCTCTATGACGCGCGCTATGGCCTTCTTGCTGGGCTCCTGCAGCTCGCCTGCACCAGGGTTGGGACGCGACCGGGGGGGAGAGATGCCTTTGCTGGGGGAAATGTGCAGCGTCACACGTCCATGACTGTGCGGCAGACCGCAGAATAATTAACTGGATGCGCTGCGAGTGCCGTTACTCGCACACAACCTGACATGCATGTATGACGATGGACATGACCACGTCAGGTCCACCACTCCCCCCCCCCCCC
>NW_014013607.1:50494-62758 GCF_000611645.1 Monoraphidium neglectum
CAACAAGCCCCAACAGACCGCCACCCGCCTGCGATGAGCAGCTCGTCTAGGATGTAGTAAGCCTTGTGGAAGTTGAAGATCAGGTCCAGCTCGCACACATTGCCAAAGTACCTGTCAAGGGGTTGGGAGTCCGATTGCCCATGCACCTGTCAACTGAAGTGGGGGCGAGCTACGTGGGCAACAGCCAGCAACTCTACTGGTGTGATGCAAGTCAGGCGCCCCTGACCTGAGCTTATGCAGGCAAGCCGTATATTCTCAGTGCAGCCCCAGGCACCGCCGGTGCCATTTCCAGCTCGCCGACACCCGCGTTTGTGCACCTCAAGCCAGCCACCCCACCAGCCATCTGAGGCCAGTCTTACCTGTCCAGCACCTCCACAAAGTGGTGGATGACTTCCAGCACCAGCAGCTCGTTGTCGGCCGGGTCCACGCCGCACACAAAGTACAGGCTGGCATACCGCTTGTACACCTGCCGCCCAGGTTCGTGGGGACATGGGTGGGGGCAGGCCACTCGCGCGCGAGCCATGTGTGAAACACTGCTTTGCTCGCCGAGGAGCGACGCCTTCACACATGCATGGCGCAACGTTGCATGTCTTTGTCACTGCTGCCGTGTGCCTCAAGCACATGGCAGTGCCACGGTGCTGCCTGTCCAGCCGGTGATAAACCAAACCAACAAAAGGACGCGCAGCCTCACCAGCTTGTAGTTCTTCCAATCTACGAAGTTGCAAAGCTTGAGAGGCCGCTGCAGCACCAAGGGCGTCGTCTCCTTCATGATGCGCGCCCGCTCCTTTTGGCTGCGCGCGTGACGCGCAGACATATCCGGCGGCAGGAGAATGCGCGGTCAGGCTGCGCCCGCCCTTGAGCCCTAGACCCCGCTGCGCCGCCTGTCTACCCTGCACTCACACAGATGGTTCCTGCATGGTCGTGCGGCCGCTGCTGCTCAAGAGTTAATGCGGCTGCTCTGGCTCCAGGATGCCGTCAGCGCACCTGAATGTGTTGTACCACTTGGCGAGGCGAACCTTGCCCTGCCTCGACATCAGCAGGAAGAAGTGGATCTGCACATGGCAGCGAGCGCAGTTGCTGAGAGGCAAACCAGACCGTGCTAAAGCTGTTAAAACACGGCCACAACACCACAAGCGAGCTGGGATTTGCCAAACAGCAGCAGAGCGCTAGCAGCAGAGCACCGAACAGGGGCACCCGCCGCCAAGGGCGCGCGATCAGGCGGAGCGCGCTGCACGCCAACACCATTGAATGTAAGACATCTCATCAATCACATACAAAGCACCAGCGCGCGCCATCGGCTCAACCAACGCACCATGGTGCTGGATCAGGGGGGCCAGCGGCCCCCGGTATACCGGGAGTTCTTCTTCTACTGTACAATGCCGAAACTACCGGTAGAATCCTGTTGCACGTAAAGGCTGCTGCACTTCGATCTGGCGGTACTTTAGCTCTGGACTACCGTAGCGTGAAGCAATGTCAGTCGCTGTATGTGTGTTTCAATGTTGCGTACAAGGCACTTCGGGCCGACAGATGGGTGACAGATGCCACATTCCGCAAAGGCATGGCCATGTCGCCGCACCTCTGACCAGTGCGCTCCCGCTCAGCAATGGCCGCGGCGCTGCCATTGCAAATGGCCATAATTGGTGCGCAGCTGCCTGAGCGGTGCAGGTTCAGTGCTTGGCCAACCTGTAAACATTTGGCTGCATCAAATGCAATGTGATGGCAGCAAGGCTTGGACATTTGCAGCTCTTGAAGCTGTGCGCACACGTACGACGGAGCGGTACTCCATGTTGTTGAGCAGATCCGGCAAACGCGCTTCGCCTCCACTTGAGCGCCACTCTGGTTTGAGAGGGCCAGGGTCGGTCAGACACTCCGCACATGTGGTGGCACCAAGTTGCATGGCGGTTGGGGGCTGCCACTGGCTGGCGCATGACAAGAAGCTGATTGGATTGCAGTGCAGCTGCCAGCTGCACTTCATGTGTTGGACGGCGGCAGCAAACGCTCAATCAAGCAGCGCCCCGTCGTCTCGAAGACGACGAGCTACCTTGCCAAGGACATGACAGCAGATTTGTTACAGAGCCAGCAGAGCCTGATTTACACCGAGCCGACGGGCGCCCCTAGCCGCCGCATCGCTTCCAAGTAGAGATCAAGGTCCAGTACCCCGTCATCCCCTTGCTGCGCCGCCATCGCCGCCACTGCCTGCGCCTCTGGTGCCGCCGCCTGCCAGGGTGATGACCCGTGGCCCTGCCGCTGCCGGCGCCGCCGACCGGCACCGTCGCCAGCTGAACTCTCAGCCGCCGCCATGGCTTCCTGCCTGGCCCGCCTGACCGCCTCAGGCGTTGCCAGGTCAACAAACCACTCGCGCCCGCCGTCGGCCGCCGTCCCCAGAGAGTCACGCCGGCCCAGGCGCCGCGGGCCCTGAGCAAACATGCGACGCCGCCCCTGCAGGCCGCTGCCGCCCGCCGGCGCTGCCATCCCCAACGCCGCCGGATCGTGCTCCTGGATGATTTCAACGATCGCCGTCGCGTCGTGTAGCGTTGGCATCTCATGCGTCATACCGAAGTACAGCCAGCGCCCTGCGTCCCGCTGGCCGCCGCCAGCCCCATCAACCTGGCTGTCATCGCGGCTGCCGTCCCGCCTGCAGAGCTCCATGACCGTCCACCTCTCCCCGGCGACGTCCTCGCCGCCCGCAGTCGCCTCCAGCACATACGCCACCACCCACGTGCCGGGCTGGTCGCCCTCACAGTGTGCCATGCCCAGGGTCCTGAACTTGAGGCGCGCGTGTAGCGCGGCACGCCGCCGCAGGCGGCGCTCCAGCAGGCGCGTGTCGGAGCGCAGTATGCCGCCGAGCAGCGCCGCAGCGTCGCCGTCAGGGTGCAGCGTCGACGCCAGGAATGGCACCAGGCCGAGGGTGAGCGCCGAGACGCGTGCGCGTACGAGGTCAGGCGCGGTGGGGGGCGTGGCCGCGCCAGAGTGGTAGGGCTGGCAGCAGGACTGCAGGAAGGGCGGAGGCAGCAGGGTATAGGACGAGGAGGTTTCAGATGCGATAGCGTGAGCGAAAGCCGATTAAAGGCAGCGTGCGCATAAACGAGGCAGAGCAAGGGTCGCCGGCGTTGGCATGTGCCGCACTTGCGCAGTGCGAGTGAGGCAACGCGCACCTTGTAGGGTTGGCCCGACGCACACGGGCACGCCTGCCAGGGCTTTACGGCCGCCGCGGCGGACCGCCGCTGCTTCGCCTGCCTTGTCCCGAACCCGGCGCCGCCAGCACGCCCTGCCTCGGCGCCTGTGCCCGAGGCGCCCGCCGCATCCGCCGCCCCGCCGTAAAGCTCATTCGACTCGTCGACCCCAGACCCGTCCGACAGCACATCCGCAGCATCCGCCGCTGCGAGCATCTGGTCAAACATGGAAGTGCTGGAGTCAAAGCGCTGCTGCTGCTGCCACAGCTGCTGAGGGGAGAGCCACGTGCTGGCCCGTGGCGCCAGCGCCAGGGCCTCGGCAGGCGGGCGTTCAGCCGGGCTGGAGGGGGAGCCGGCTTGGCTGCCCGCCGCCGCCACTGCGGTCAGGTTGATATTTGCGCAAGGGCCACTTCTGTATGGCTGCCACTCCTTCCAAGGCCGTACTCTGTGGAGACAGGCTCCTGCATGGTGTGGCCAGGAGAAACATGCGTGGTCAGCCAGCAGAGCACAGCAGCACGAGCAGGCTTCGGGGCGGTGGCGGCAGCAGCTGGGGTAGCGGTGATGACAGCATGTTCGCAGACGGTAGATGCTCGACATGGGAATCAATAAGAGATTAGACTGTCCGTCCGCCGCGTGTAAGCCCGTCACCGAGTCCTCGACTCACCTGCGTTGTGCCGCCATGTCATCCGGGATGTTGCACGCTGTCCCACAGCGCCCATTGAAATAGTCATTTTTGCATGTGAATACAGTGGAGGCCGGATATAGCTCTGTGATCTCGCAGATCTCTTCTGTATTTGCTATAACGGTATATAGGGGGGGCTCCGGGGTCAAGTTGAACTAGCAACGAGGCATGGTGCAATATGTCGAACAGGGTTGTATCATACGCGCTCAAGCCATGCGTGTCGGCCTACCGTGTAGTAGCAGGGGGTGACAGCTGCCTGGTGACTTTGTCAAAGCGATTCAACTTTGACCTCTGGTGAGCTCCTCCAGGCACCACAAGGTAACAGCGTGCGCCTCACTGCATGCATGCGACTTCAGTGACATATCTTGACCTCTGGCTCATCATGGTCCAGGCGTGTCTGACCTCGGCGGCCTTGCCAAAGGAATGGCTCTCCATCCCGCATGGCTGCATAGGAGAGCGGCAGCCTGCGCTGTTGCTCTACTACTGGTATCCCCACCCCAAAATCTCGCGGCATCGCTCCAGCCGCTTGCGCTGGTTCTGCCCCCGCTGCTGACCCCCTGCGCGACGCCCGTCAAAGTGGATGCAGGCAACCGGGTGAGAGCTCAGCCAGGCTAACAGCTGGGCCTGCACTTTCTCATCCTGGATGCGCTGTTTGGCCGCTGCTTGAACTCTGAGGCGATGCTTGTGTTTTTGTGTCCAACACTCAACACATCTCTGTGGACGTTCCCGCGGTTGATTTGACAGCATTCGGTCACCACCTCCATTGTAAGCTGAAATCCGTGCGCGTCACATGTGATTTTGGATACATACACGCGCACTCGTGCATGGCGTGCTTCGTCTGTTGGTGCGCTTGCAGTAAATTTGAGGCACTGTGAGAGCGCGGCCGCGTTTCAGCAAGGTCTCCTGCCAACCTCACGCAGCCGTGTTACCAACAGCCCAACGGCAGCCACTGCACAGTGGCAGAGTCAGAAGCGCAGCTTGTCTCAAAACAGGTGCGCAGAGGGTGAGCAGGGGGCGGTCACGGGGCTCGGCCGCCAGCGAGCCAGGCCGCGCACGTTCTGCGGCATTCTTAGCACAGGCATTATTTCAGGGCTCGCCGCCAGAATAAGCGGCGTTTCAGCCGGTGTGCGCCGGGGAACACAAGCGATGCCAATGCGCGTGGCCGCCTGTGGCACCTCACTCAACCGGCGGCGTCCGCGCACCCCCTCTCCCTCCCCCCCCTCCCGCCCTTTGCTTGCGCACGGGTCTAGGGGGTTATGGGAGAGGGATGCCAAAGTAGGTCTGGCGCCCACCTCCAGGCTTGGAACTGTTGGGTCGCCACAGTTGTTGTTGGCGCCTGCATCTACTGGGCTTTCGCTGCCACAGGCTCCTGTGCCAGGTGCCAGCTCAGACCTGGAAGCCTGACGCGCGCTGGTGCAGCTCCTCCACGTATGAGCCGTCCATGATCTCTACCCCGCTGGTGAGGCCCAAGAGCAGGCCGGCCTGGATGGCAGCGCCCACGGCGACGCACTGCTCCGGGTCAACCTCGGACCTATCAGGTTGTGTCGATGTTGCGGTTGATGGCGGTGGTGATAGTGGTGGTGGCGGGCTGGGTATGGTGCTGCATTGACTGTCATGCGCCCATGGGTGGGGATCACTGTTGTGGTGTGAGCAAGTGATGTGAGCAAGTTTTGTCGATGCCTTGCCTCAGCGAGTATGCCAGATAGGCGACTGTTTGCACGTGTCAACACTACACTTGCAATGTGGTGGTCTCCTCACCTGGGATCCAACCCCGTTATGTGCCGCACATAGTCCCGAACAATGGGCATCCGTGTTGCACCGCCAACAAGCACCGCCGCCGTAGCGACCCGCGGCTTTGGGGCGTACTTGTCCACCACCGCCGTCGCCGTTGCTGCAGTCCCCGCCGCTCCGACCACACTGCTGCTGCTGCTGCTGGTGCTGCTGCTGCTGCTGGTGCTGCTGGTGCTGCTGCTGCCTGGCCCTAGCCGCCGCTCAAAAGCGTCACTGTCAGACGCAAATGCGAGCTTGCACTGCTCCGCCGCACTCGCAAGAGGCGGCCACAGGCGTTGCCGCAGCGCCGTGGTAGCCTCCAGCAGATCGCTCTCAGTCACAATGGTTTCCAAGCCAACAGCGCCGTCCCCGCCGGCCCTGCCACCACCGCTGCCGCCGCCGCTGCCTGGAACCTGCCCAATGAGCCCCGGCAGCTTCACCTCGGCTTCTTTGCGGCTGCTTAGGCGCACCTTTGCCGCTTCTGCGGCGCGCAGGAGCCGCCCCGCGGCGACGGGGTCGGCGGCGGCGGCGGCGGCGGCAGCGGGGCCGGACGTAGCGGCAAGGCGGCGCAGCAGCACGGCGACCAGCGCTCTGTCATAGTCGTCACCGCCCAGCTCGGAGTCGCCGGCGCTGGCCAAGACCTGGGGATGGTGACAGGTGGGAGAGGTTTGCAACAACACCCTCGTCACAGCTTCAGCTTACCGCTGACGTCCGAGATCTGGGCTTGGCAGCGAGGCGGCCGCGCGCACGCGCCAGGCGGCGGCGGCTTTGCCATGCGGGTGCGGTGCCGCCGGCGCGTGGCGCGCCAGCGCCCGCTGCTGCCATGCCCGGCCGGCACGTGGCGCAGCCCGTCACAGGTGAGCCGCCCCCAAAGCCACCCCGTGCGCCAGCCCCACCTCCATGATGCCCTCAAATGAGTCCAGCACCGAAACGTCATAGGTGCCACCCCCCAGGTCAAACACCAGGATTGTCTCGGACTCAAACGGCTTGCCAAAGCCAAACGCCATCGCCGCAGCCACCGGCTCCTGCAGCAGCGAAACGCGCTTCAGCCCAGCCAGTCGCGCGGCCTGCGGGGCGGTGCGTGCATGGCGCATGTCGGCACAACCGCCGCCGCGGTGCAGTGCACGGCAGGCAGTGGCCGGACGTCTTGCCCCCCATCCTCCATAAACTGACCCTGATAATTCATTTTTGGCTCCTGCAAGATGTAATTCGTTGCAATCCGTGCCCGCTTCCCTGTTTCTGGCACAGACAACATAAAAGCCAAGCTTGCATGGCATGCCAGACAGCAGCGCAACTGTGCAGCAGCAGTGCTCCGACCTCGACTGTGGCGGCGCGCTGCGCCTTGGTGAAGTAGGCCGGCGTCGTCACAACCGCCTCCTCCACCTCAGCGTCCAGCTCCCGCGCAGCCAGCAGCACTGCGTGCCGCAGCACCTCAGCAGACACCTGGCCCCAACGCGCAGCGGCGGCGACAGGAAGAGGGGGGAGGCGCATTTGGTGGCTGGGTCGACGGATGCCGCGTCCCGGCCATCGCTGCTGCTGCGGCTGCGGCGGCGGCTGCTGCTACTGCGGTGAGGCTGCTGCTGCCGCCCCTGTTGCAGGCTGCCATTGTTTCCGCTTGCTACTGCTGCCACTGCTGCAAGCAGCACAGCAAATGTACAAGTCCACATTGCGGGGCTAGGGCCTCCGGTGCAGCCACACTCTAGGCTCAGGATCACCTGCTGTGGCGTTATGTCGGCGTCCAGCCGGGGGCACGCCAGCCGCACGCCGCCGTCGCTGCCCTCACAGATGCGGTACACCAGCTGTGCACCGGCCACCTCGGAGTACCGCCGCCCAATCAGGCGCTTGGCGCTGTAATAGGTGTTCAAAGGGTTGGACCTGGCCTGGGCGCGCGCCGCGTCGCCGACCAGCCACTCGCCGCCCTCGTCTACCGCCGCAATCGAAGGGATTGTGAATGCCCCTGCACCAGCGCCGAGCACGCCGGTGGGCAGCACGCGTGGTGCCGCATCGCCCGCGCGCAGCACGGCGACGACGCTGTTGGTGGTGCCGAGGTCGATGCCAACGGCGGCAGCGGCGGCGCGAGCATTGCACACCGCGGTTCGAAGACGGCTGGCCGGCCGGAGTGACGCAAGGGGCGCTGGGCGCTGCTTCACGTGTCTATATGGTGTGCATTGTTTCCGTCTATGCATCGCATTCATGCTCATTAATTACTGGTGCGTGCACCGGCCAATGTGATTTCAAATAGCGTCTTGTGTAGCGTTCGCTATGTTTAATCAGGCAATTGATTGCATGTAGGACCTATGTTGGCCGCTGTGACTGCGATTGTGCAGCCAAACCCGCTCTGATCTTGTGGATGAGTCCACTGTGCCACGACCTCACTGCCGTTGTGCATGTTCGCCGGCACAATCCACCAACGGGCTCTTGGAGTGGAAGCGGGCATTGTAAGGCGCAGCCAGCTGTGCAACTGCTCTTTCAGAGAGACTGCTATTTGCACTGGCGGGCGAACGCGCTCCGCTGGCAGTGCTGGCGGGCGTCCCGGAGCCCCAGCCCCTTGCCGGCCACGCCTGAGTCAGGCCAGCTGTGATGGACGGGTGGCAGCGCAGCACATCGCCGGCCCCGTTTGCCGTCGCCGCAGCAGGCAGCGGCGGCGCTGGCACGCCCGTCATGCCGCCCGCACCTGGCACATGGCAACCCAGCAGGCCAGGTTCGCCAGAAGGGCCCCCCGAATGCAATCGGGGGCCACAGGGCGGCGCGTATTACCAGGTGATGACCAGCCGCATCCGTCTCAGCGCTCTGGCCCTGCCATTCCTCCCCCTATCAATCGCAAGAAACCTCACTCTGTTGTGAGGTCAGAGGTAGCCCCCGTCGGCTTCAGAACTGCTCACTGCGAAAGCGGCGCGCCGTCCCCCCACCTGCCTCTCCCTCCAGATCGCGCTGTATGCCTGCGGCAATGTGCTGGCCGTCGGCATCGTGCTGCTGTTCTATTTCAGCTGGGATCTCCTCAGCTCCTTCCAGGTGGGCTGCCTACGATCTCACAAACGCAACAACACGCACGCACGCTCGCGCGCGCGCACACACACACGCACGTACACACACACACACACACACACACACACACACACACACAAGTACACACACACAAGAGTACACACACTCTCTCGTGTACGCACAACCTCACACACACACACATACACACACACATACACACACACACACACACGTGCACACTCACTCATGCTCGCACACCAACATTGTGCAAGCCTTTGAAAGCTGAGGCTTGAGCACTTGGCTGCTGCAGTCGCGGCCAGCTTGGGAACCCTGCACCTGCCGACGCCAAGTGCAGCGCGTGCATCCTTCAACACTGCGCTGTGGGCACGCGCGTCGACCTGACACCCTCCCAACCGCCGCCCTGCCCCCAGGAGCCGTTGCTGTGGGCGTGGCTGTGCCACCTGTCACTGCGGGACGTGAAGGCATACCTCACCGACGTCGCGCGCCGCGAGCTTCGCACCGAGAACATCGCGGTCTGCTGCGCCAAGCTGGCGTTCCTGCCGGCGGTCATCGTGTGGCAGTCCTTTGTCGAGGTGCTGCCTGGGTGGGGGGCCGCGCTGGCTGCTGGCACGACACACGCCAAGGCTTGCCCCGCCGCCGCCACCTGCCCCGCCGCTCCGCGACCAGCAAACAACCCCTGCTGGGCGGGGTCTGGAGAGCTTCGCGCACCATTGCTTAGTTATGTGTGCGCTTGCTGACATGCCCACCCCAGCCCCCTCCTCCCCCGTGCGTCCTCAATTCTGCCATTCCTCCGGCCCCACCCCCTGGTCAAGGTGCGTGACAAGCTGGGGGCAAAGTACCAGCAGCTGCTGGAGGAGCAGCAGCAGGCGGCACAGCTGGCCGCACTCACGGGCGCACAGGTGAGCCCTTGGCCCTGTGCACTCTGCAGCCTTCCGTCTTGCAATGCCACGTTTTTTGCTTGGATGAGGTGAAAGGGGTCAGGTGTTCCCCCATGGTTGGCCATTTTGCTCGCACCACTTCTGCTGTGTTCCCAGCCACCTGCCTGACCTCTGACATCAACCCCGGCGCTGCAGAGCCGCGGGACAGCGCTGAGCCTCGATCTGGACGCTGCAGCCAGCGCCGCTGATCTCACACTGGCAGCTTCCCGGCAGCTGGTCAACGGGCCCCTTCGCTCGCCGGCGCCGCGAGGGTCAACCATCAGCTGCGGGTCATCGGAGGCCGAGACGCTGGGCGATGCATCAGAGCCGGACGGCCTCTCGCCGGCGCACAGTGCGGCTCAATTGCGGCGCAGGCGAGGCGGAGGGGGCCCACAGCAGCAGCAGCAGCAGCAGCAGCAGCAGCAGCAGCTGCACCAGCTGCGCCCGACGCGGCAGGGATCACTGCGCAGCGGCGGCAGGCGAGGCGGCAAGGTTGGCGGCGCGAGCACGCCGGCGCGCGGGCGGCAGCCGGCGGAGCGGGGCGGCTGGTTTGGGCGGTGGATGTCGCCGCACACCGCAATGCGGCGGCTCAGACGGTACCAGGTGGGATGCCGCCTGCTGGCTGGCCAGCATCGGCGTGTGCATGCAGCTCCCGCCGAAAATTGGCAGCTGTTTGAAGCCTGGCCAACGAAGCAAAACTGCCTCGTGACCCTGACTCCCGACACGCCCAGCAGCCACCACCCCCCCTCGCCCCGCGTGTCCACCACCGCTGCCCCTCCTCACCGCAGCGCTTTGCGCGGCGGCATGTGGGCGGCTGGCTCTTTGTCGTGCGCGAGCTGCTCACCTACCTCATCACGGGTGAGTGTCTGGTGTTGTACGGATTGTGTAAGGGGGGTCTGAGGCCTGGACCATTGGGTCGTGCCAGGCGGCCTGTCTGGAGTCAAGCTAGCACCGATGCTGCGCAGCCCAACAGCCGCGTCACCCTGCCCTTCACTTCCATCACCACAGGCCTGTGGTCGGACGGCCCCGCGGGCCTGCGCGGCGCTCACAGCACTGCATTGCGCGGCGGCAGCTTTGGTGGTGGCGCAGGGCCTGGGCCAGCCCTAGGCCACCCCCTGGGGTTTGGGGAGATGCGCCCCTTTGAGCAGCAGCAGCAGCAGCAGCCGCAGCAGCAGCAGCAGCAGGTGGTGGTGGTGTCGTCGCCGGCGCGGCCTCTGTTCAAGTGGCTGCTGCGGGCCCTGGTGGTGGTGGAAGCCTACGGCTGGATCAAGGTGGGGGGGGGGGCGGTGTGGCTGGCGGCGGTGCGATGCCGGGGGTGTAGCACGCAGTGCGCCTTGCAAGTTGATTCTGTGGAAATCGCGCGCTCATGCACACACGCACGCGCACACACACACACACACACACACACACACACACACACACACACAAACACTCTCACACACACACACACACGCGCACGCACACACACGGCCATGGCGTCTCCCCACCAGACCCTGTGGGAGGCTGACAAACCGCTCATACTCACAGCCCTGGTGGTGGGCAGCACCATAGCCATAGCCGTGGCCCTGCCACTGGCCCTGCTGCCCCTCGGCCAGATCAGCGGCGCTTACCTCGGAGATGACGTCACCGGCGACATTGGCTGGGAGGAGGATGGAGAGGCGCTGGATCAGTTTGAATTTGACGAGGAGCCGGGGGCGGAAGGGGCAGGGGCACAGGAGACGGAGGGCGCCGCCGAGGGGTCCAGCATGGCGGCGTCGGCGTCTGCGCGCGGTTTACTCAACGGAGCGGGCAGCGGGGCTGCGCAGCCGCGTGCGGGCGGCGGCGGCGGGGCAGGCGGCGCAGGGTTCGCCGCCGGGAGCAGCCAGCCGTGCACGCCGCGCACTCCGGCCGGCGGCGGGCGGCGCTGGAGCAACGGATCCGCGTTTGGCGCTGGCGGCAGCAGCGGCCGCGGCTTCGTGCGGCGCGGCTCCCGCACGTTTGCCCGGCGGGGCGGGCTGCGGTCCGTAGGGCGGCGGCTGCTGCGGCTGCTAATGGCAGCCTGGCAGTGGCTGGCGCAAGGTGGGGGCTGCGCCCTGACAGCTTGGTATTTCGCGAACGCCAGCTGGCGGCTTGACTTGAGGGGTAGCGCTGTCTGTGATGCGTCGTCCGTCCCAATTCGCATCCCACAGGGCTGTATTGAAAATGTGCTGGCGTAACATGCGAATTCCCATGCATGCATCCCGCATGCATGCATCTGCCTTGGGCCGTGACGCTTCCTCAGGCCTGTCAGCCGCGGACGCGTGCGTGCGGCGTTACTGCGACGCGTCCCTGGACTCTGCGGTGTCAGCGCTGCTGGTGGTGCTGCTGGTGGTGGGGTCGGCGGTGGTGGCAGTGGTCATGGTCGTGCAGGTGGGGGCGAGGGCCCAGGAGCGGCGGCGTTGGGGCAGAGGGGGGGGATCAAGGCTGGGGTGTCGGCAGCTCACGTACGGGTGATACATCTTCTGGGAGCTCGTGCAGTATCCACCATCATTTGAGGAGCAGGGCGCGGCAGCGCTTTCGAGCTTCGACGCAAGCGCGCAAGCGCAATCACCGACATGCTCGCCCATGTCACACTCGCGTGCGTTCGCTTCAGGTTGGTGAGGAGAGCCGTGCGGCGCTGGTGGGCCTTCACGGGCTGGTGCAGCACAAGGGCCGCACGGCAAACCTCACGGGTGAGGGGCCACGAGGGCAGGCTGGG